>NC_067398.1:609295842-609595842 GCF_016432865.1 Antechinus flavipes
GTGTGTATATATGTCTGTGTGTGTGTGTGTGTGTGTGTGTTTGTGTGTGTGTGTGCTAAGTCAAATGAGTAGAATCAAGAGAACATTGTATACAGCAACAAGAAGACTGTGTGATGATTAACTTGATAGAAGTGACATGATTCAGGCCAATTCTAATAAACTTGTGATGAGAGAGAAAGAAGACTGCTGTGGGGACTGAATGTAGATCACAATGCAGTATTTTCACCTTTTTTTGTTGTTTGCTTGCTTTTTTCTTTCTTATTTTTTCCTTTTTGATCTGATTTTTCTTGTGCAGCATAATAATGTAGAAATATGTATAGAATTGCACATGTTTAACAAATATTGAATTACGTGTTGTCTAAGATGGTGGGGCACGGGGAAAGGAGTGAGAAAAATTTGGAACACAAAAGTTTTGCAAGGGTTAATGTTGAAAATCATCTATGCATGCATTTTAAAAATAAAAAGTTATTACAAATAAATTATTAAAAACAAAAATATATAATCAATTCAATATATAACAATATATTCTGCTTACCTATCATTCTAGTTTTCCTTTTTTTTTTTTCTTCTATGCATGTAAAATGCTTTTTCCTTTTTTTTTTCCTTTTTTGGGAAGCTACACTATTCCTTAGCTCCTTTTACCTTCCTTCCCCCACAAATAAAAACAAAACCCTAACTCTTATAACAGATATGCAAAGGCAAACAAAAGAAATCCCTTTATTGGCCAAGTCCAAAAAATGAATGCCTTATTTTATAACTTGAGTTCATTCTCTCTCTGTTAGGAGGTGAGCAAGAGCTCACATTCTAATAGGGTGGAAAAAACAAGTGTCCTTTCAGAACCTTAAAATCTTTAAATATCATATAGGGAGTTACAAAAGACAAACAGGTACCTGGAGATGTTTTGGTTCTATTTTGATATATAAGATAGAAAAACAAAGAGAAAAGAAAAGAAGAGAAGAAGAGAAAAACAAAGAAACTTTTACACATAATTGGTGTATGTGTGATGAAGAATATATATAATAAATTTAATTAACAGTATGTATACTGTTAATTAAATATATTATATATACTCTTATATTAGTATATATTATATATACTGGAGTATATCACATATACTCCAAATATATATATTTGGAGTAAGGAATGGGGGAAAAGGCGTGACATGAACCTTACTTTCTTATGAATGGGACAAAGGAAGGTTGAACACACACACCTAAACCAGATAAACAGAATATGGTATAGAAATATAGTAAACTTAAAAGGGAGAAGATAAGGTCAATGAGGAATAAATCAGAATTAAATTATCTTCGGTGTGATAAAGTGGATGGTGAAGAAAAAAATGTCCCTGGCTCTGGGGGCTAGGTGAGGAATGGAGAAGATTAAAAAAAAAAAAACTTCATTTATAAAACACTAATGTCAACTGCACTCTTCTTTTACTTTTTTCTAATATCACAATAATATAAATCTAAACTCCAATTACTGATGTTGAAATGGCTGACGTTGATTGATTCTATGAAAATTTACATCTTCTAGAAATAACATCTTTTTTTGGGATTACAATCCTAAAAAGAAAGGAAATGCCAAGGAATGTTCAAATTACTGAACAATTGTGTTCATTTCACATGCTAGCAAGATTTTGAAAGCCAGGCTTCAAGAATACATACATACATACATACATTATAAACACACACACACACACATACACACATTTTATATATATATATATATACATATATATATATATATATATATATATATGTATATGTATATATACATACATATATATATACACATACATACATACATATATACACACACACATACATATATACACACATTATATATAATATATATACACATTATATATATACATACATACATACATACATATACACACATATACATATATACACACATATTATATATATATACACACACATATTTTATATATATATACATACATACATATATACACATACATTATATATACACACACACATTTTTTATATATATATATATACACATACATATATACACACATTATATATATACATACATATATACACATACATTTTTTATATATATATATATATACACACACACACATACATATATACACACATTATATATATATATATTATATATATATACATACATATATACACACACACATATACACATATACATATATACACATTATATATATACATACATACATATATATACACACATATACATATATACACACATATTATATATATATACACACATATTTTATATATATATACATACATACATATATACACATACATTATATATATATACACACACATTATATATATATATATACACATACATATATACACACATTATATATATATTTCATATATATATATATACACACATACATATATACACACACACTATATATATATATAAAATATGTGTGTGTGTATGTGTGTGTGTGTGAACTGAGAATTACCAGAAGAGCAGAAGCAAAGGAGCTAGAGACCAAATTGCCAAAATTTTCTATATTATGGAGAAACCAAAGTAGTTCCAATTTTTTTTTTTTTTGCTACATTGACTACACTAAAGCTTTTGACTGAGTAGTTCATGACAAAGTGCAGCAAATCTCTAAAGAGATGGGACTATCAGATCATCTTATTTGTCTTCCAAAGAACCTGTATGAGGGTCAAGAATCAACAGTTAGAATCAAACATGGAACAACTTGTTGATTTAAGATTTAAGGGAAAAAAGTGCAAGACTGTATATTGTTAATAATATGCAGATTACATCATGTGAAATTCCAGGCTGGATGAATTAAAAACCAGAATTAAGGTTGCTGGGGAAAATATCAACAACTTCATATAAACAGATGATATCACTCTGATAGCAGAAAGTGAAGAAGAATTAATAACTCTCAAAGATCACTGTGGATGTTGACTGTAGTCATGAAATATAAAAAATGCTTGGTTCTTGAAATGAAACTTATGGCAAATTGGACAACATACTAAGAAGCCAAGACATTGCTTTGGCAACAAAAGTCCTTATAATTAAAGCTATGGTTTTTCCAACAGCAATATGTATCTGTGAGTTGGACTGAAGGAAAGCTGAGCACTGTAGAACTGATCCTTTGAAATTATGGTACTGGAGAAGATTTTTGAAAGACCCTTGGACAGCAAGAATATTCAATCAGTCAATTCTTAAAGAAATTGATTCAGACTATTCACTGGCAGATCAAATTTTGAAGCTGAAGTTTAAATACTTTGACCATAGAATGGGAAGATGGGACTCATTGGGAAAAACTCTGATATTGGGCAAGACTGAAGGCAAAAGGAAAGCGGAATGTGGATGACATGGAAAGACAGTGTCATGAAAACAATGAACATGAACTTCGAGAGATACTGAAGATAGAAGGGCCTACAGTGTTATTGTCTACGACACCACAAGGAGTTGATAATGACTGAATAACTGAACAATGACAACAACAAAATGTATAAGAGTGGGAGACTTCAATAACCCGATTTTTAGTCATTTAAGTTCTACATTTCTACATTTAGTCATTTAAGTTCTACACTGTCTTCTACCTTTGAATCCTTTGGTATCTCGTCATATCACTGTTCTTTTGATAAACTTCACCTCTGGATTACTTCCATCACATTAACCTCCTCCACTTCTAATCATGAAACATTGAATGAAAATAAAGGAAGTCTTAGAATAATGCTCAGTCATATCCTGACTTCAGCTGGGCCCTTATTTCCCTTTTATTCCTCCCTAACTGATTCCCTATCTCATTTCCTATAGGAGCTATTTCAAATCTTTTCTTTCCTCCTAAGGCCTTTCACACTTCTTGCTAGTTCCCCTCATCTTAAGACATTGTCTTTTACTTTACTAAGAAATGAGAGGTTATTCAACATGACTTCCCACTTTCTTATTCTCTTCATCTCAAAATCCCTTAACATCAGCTCTCATTCTTTTCCCTAAATCTCTGACAAAGATATACCCCTTCTCTTGGCCAAATTTACCCCCTCTATAAGTGCTTCTGATACCATCTTTTTTCAAATCTCTCCAGCAGACTTCATCCAATTGCTCTACTCTCTCAATTCTTCAACCTTTCCTTCTCTACTGACTCCTTTCTTGCTGCTTTCCAATATGTTCAAGCCAATCCCATCTTTAATAAAATCTTTTGCTAGATAGTACTATTCCCTCAAGTTTTCATCCCTCATTTGATTTCTATTTCTTACAAAAATTATTTATATTTGTTATCTCTACTACTTCCATTTCTTAATTCTTTGCAATTTGACTTCATCACTCGCTGAAAACTAATTTATCCAAAGTTAGCAATAGTTTCTTCAATGCTAAATCTGATAGTCTTTTCCTCAATCTTAATCTTTTTCAGCTGGTCTGCCGAATTTGATACAACTGACCATCCATGATATTATTCTCTACTGGTTTTTCTTCCTATTTATCTGACTCCTTTTGAATATTCTTTGTTGGCTTATCAATAACACTATGCCCTCTAAATGTGAGTGTTAATAAGTTTCTGTCCTGGGCCTTCTCATTCTCTGTCCTGGGCCTTCTCATTCTCATATATATATGTAATATATTTGTATATCCACCCATGTCATGCTTCTAAGTTTTAAACCCAGATTATCAACTGTCTTTTGGACATGCAAAGTGCATGTCCTAGAGAGACGCTAACTCAATTTGTCTAAAAGTGAATCCATTATTTTTGTCCCTAAATTCCCTTTTCCACATTTCTCTATTTCTGTTGATGGTTTCTTCCCAATGTCAGGTACAAAACCTTAGCACTATTTTCCCTTTCCCTCATTCTACATACTCAATTAGTTGCCTCAGCCTGTTTTTCTAGTCTTAGAACATATTATTATTCCCACTGTACACAACAATCAAGCTAAATTGTTCGCGGTTTTTCATATATACTCTATTATTTTGGTTCCTTTACTCTGGTTATCCTCCATGTGTGGTTTGCACTTTCTCTTCATCTCTACCTCTTTTACTTTAACATGAAATGCAGCTTCATTGTTTCTGATCCCATAACTGTTGGAGCCCTCCCTCTCAAAAAATCTTGCACCTAGTTCATTTGGAACTCACAGATAGATAAGCGTATATTTACATATTCTTAAGTGTATGCGCACATTTGTATGTATGTATTTGTACATATATACATATACATGTGCATACAGATGCATCTATACACATATGTATGTATTGTTCCCACATTAGAATAAAAGTTCATTGTATTCCATTCTTTGTATTTGCATCCCCACTGCCTAGAACAGTGCTTGCCACAGAGTGGGCACTTAATAAAAATGCTTTTATTTATTGCTTATTGCTAGACAAAGCTAACAAAATGATAAACAGGAAGGAGGTTAAAGACCTAAATAGAACTCCAGAAAACTATGACATGATATATCATCTTTGGTGACTCCTGAATGAAGAGAGAAAATTATGAATATTATATATGTATACAATACAATATAATATGCATGTATAAGTATATGTACACATAAGTATTATGTCCATTGCATATAATATCTTTTACAGAAAATTAACAATCTTTTAAGGCATAAAATCCACAAAATGCAGGAAACGTACAAATTATTTACTCACCACAACGAAATAAAATCATGATCATTAAAGGGTCTTTAAAGAAAGAATTAAAAATCAGTTGGACAATAATTTAATCCTAAAAAACTAGTGAGCCAAAGAATAAATTATAGAAAGAATAGTTGATTTCATTTAAAAAAGTAATGATATGACACACTAAAACTTTTGGGACATAGCTAATATAGTTCTTTTTTGGGGAAATTTCTATCTTTAAATTGTTTTTATCAACAAAAGAAACATCAAAAAAAGAATTAGTATGTAACTAAACAAATAGAAGAAGAAAAATTTGAAATATTCAAGATGTTAGTAAAACGGAAAGAAAAATGATGAACTGATAAATAAAACTGATTAAAAGAGAATACATCTGATCTGATTTTAAAAAGAGGTATATCAAATTGTCAATAAAAAAATTTAAAGGAGAATTCAGAACAAAGGAAGAAATAAGAAAAATAATTTTGCTCAATTATATGCCAAAAGTGATAACTTAAATGATATGCCAAAAGTGATAACTTAAATGAAATGGTCCAATGTTTATAAAAATATAAAATATTCATATTAACAGAATAAATTCTATCAAAACTTTGAAGAATGATAAATGTCAAATATTATAGGAATTGTTTATAAAACAGGAAAAGGAATGCTCAAATTTCTTCTCTAAAAATACATTAGAAATTAAACTAGGAAGAGACAAAGCAAAGAAAGTAAACTATACATATTTATGAAGGATTGGTTCAAAATAAGGAAAAGTATACACACATACACATATAAAATATGTCATGTTAATAATAAAATAATAAAAAGCAGCAGATTAATCTCAATAAACATTCCAAAAGATTTTCCCAAAATTTAACACCATTTTTTGGCTAAAAACAATAGACTTATATGAATAGGTGTTTCCTTATGTGGTAAGAAAAATACCTTTATGAAAAATTAATATTATATGAAATAAATAAAGGCTATAGGCCTTTCCAGTAACTTCAGGGGTAAGACAAGGATGCTCTTTATCATCATCATTACTTAACATAGTTCTAAACATATTGGTTATAGCAATAAGATAAGAAAAAAACCTGAAGCAATTAGCATAAGCAAGTAAGAAATAAAATTATTGTTTTTTTGCATTTATATAGTAGTATATTTAGAGAACTCTAAAGAGTCAACTAAAATCAATCGAAATAATAACTTCAGCAAAGAGTTAGAATATAAAATAAACCTATATAAATCATCAGCATTTCTGTATATTACTAACAAAACTCAGCAGGAAGTAATGGAAAGAGAAATTCCCCTTAAATTATTACAGAATATAAAAATATTTGGGAGTCTACCTCCAAACACATACACAGCAATGATATGAATAAAAAGAAATGCTTTTTTACAAAAATAAAGACAGACACATAAATTGGACAAATACTAATCACTCATGGTTGAGCCTTTCCAATATAACAAAACCAACAACACTAGATATTTATTTCAAGAAAAAAATTTATTTGTTTGCTTTTAAAGCACAATAGAAATGTGCCCATTCATCTTTAGAGAAATATACATTTTACTTTAAAAACTGTTTTTCAATAAAAGGAATGGATCTTCATCCTGTTAAAGTAAACTTCTCTGAGACTTATTCTCTTTTTAGTGATTCATTTTGAATCATGCCTCCATTTTGGGTTTGCCTATCATCTCATCCTCTTTTTTCCTCTGGGGAGGGTGGAGCTATACTACCAAATTGTAGTATAGAAATTACATAATAAACTTCACTGAATAAAAAGATCTATATAGAATTTGATTATATAAGGAACTGATTCAAATATGTCAGAGAACAGTAACTATTCCCCAGTAGAGAAATGTTTGTTGAATATGAACAAAGTAGCAGACCTAAGCTTTGAAAACTGTATTTAAAAAAATTCATTCAAATCACCAATAATTAGAGAAATGCAAATTAACAGAATTATGAAATTTTATCTAACATATTGTCAAAGATGCCAAAAAAAAAAAAAAAAGGAAAAATGATAATTGTTGGAGGTGCTGCTCAAAAAGGAACACTAATATACTACTGGTGGAACTATTAGACTACCCATTCTGGAAAATCAATTGAAATAATAACTTCAGCAAAGATTTAGAATATAAAATAAACCTATATAAATCATTAGCATTTCTGTATATTACTAACAAAACTCAGAAGGAAGTAATGGAAAGAGAAATTCCACTTAAGTTATTAAAGAATGTAAAAATATTTGGGAGTCTACCTACTTAGGTATACTTCCCAAAGAAATTAAAGAAATAGGAAAAGGATCTTATAGGTCAAAAAAAGTATTTATAGTGGCTCTTTTTATAATAGAAAAGATTTGGAAACTAAAGGTTATCTATCAATTGGGAAATGGTTAACTAAGTTGTCTGTATAGTCTAAAAATGTGATGGATTATTATTTTGCCATATAAAATTATGAAAGGGATCTTTTCAGAGAAACTCATATAGATTTTTTATGAACTAAAATGGAGTAAAATTAGTGGAACCAGAGAACATGTCATACAATAATACTAATGTAATAAATTTTAAAATGTCTAGTACATTAAAATAAATAAATTTAGTATAATTAAATTAAATCAAATTTAAAAATCAAATTAAAATAAATTAAATAATAAATCAAATAATGAATTTAATTAAATTAATAATTTAAAATTTAAAAAACTTTGAAAGACTTAAGAATGCTGATCAATCAATAATTAACCAGTTTCACAGGGCTGGTAACAACTACCGTAACTACCAATTCTCCTCAGATCTTGGTAGAGACAGATCAGGACCCTGAATCCAAGAACTCTGGGAGTTGTAGTGCCCTTCTATATATATATATATATGTATATATATATATATATATATATATATATATATATATATACACACACACACAATCATCATTAAGAAGAGGCCCACCTTCCTTACCAACACCAATCACCAACTGCCCACAATAGTTGCAAAAGCCCAAGTAGTTTTCACCTACCTGCCCCCACCCCAAAGAACACTTGCCTGGTTCTATGAGTTCCAATGGCTATCTTTTTTTAAAAGTAATGCCTATGGAGATTTGACCTGGCAGTTGTTTTTATAGTATCTATAACTACAGATTTTGATGCTTTAACTCCTATTTCCTCAGTACCTACAGCTATTAAAGATCTTATGGAAATATTTCTGAACACCCAAATCCCTGAAGATGTCAAACGACTCAAAATCAGAAACATACAATTTTATTAGTTTACTTTCCATCTGAGATGCTTAAATCTCTTTTATTTGTGCATCAGAATGAGAGATCCTTGAGAGCAAAACCAGATTGGTTCTCTTCCTTTTTAGTGCTTTGTCCATAGTAAGCTCTTAATAAATACATTTTTTATTCACAGATAAAGCATGCTATCTACCTCCTGAAAAAAAGGCCATGAACTCACATAAAGAAAAGTAAATTTTAGAATATGGTCAGTATGGAGACTTATTTTGTTTCACTAAGTACACACACACACACACACACACACACACACACACGGACACATATTCATATATATAACGTATATATATGTAAACTATATATGTATGTATATTATATATGTTTTTTAATAAGGGTTTTTGTTTGCTTTTAAATAGTGAAGAGACTTGTTATAATATTGTAAAAAAAAGAGAGAGAGAGAAAGAAATGAGTATCACTGAAGCCTTTTAAATATACACAATAGAGAACACAAGAAAAGCCAGAAAGAAACACAAACAAGCAAAATTCCAAATTGGAAATTAGGTGATTAATTTATTATATAATTGAAAGGGAAGAAATTAAGCCAAATACAGAAGAGATTCTATTTAATGCACAATCATTTTTTGTTTGTGTTCTACTTTTCTATAAACTGTGTATACTTTTTTATTTGATATTAAAGTCTGAATAAAAAAAATAAATAAAGAGGACCTAAGAGACTATCTGGCTCTAGCTCCTCATTTTACAGATGAGGGTTCAGGAGATTGCCATTTGCACAAGGTTACATAGTACCACAGTTGGGTTTGGAAATCTAGTATGATGTGCTCTTTCCACCCTAGAATTTGGCTTGCTGTGTCTCTTCTTCTGCCTTTGCAAATCCTGAGATGAATGCCAGGTACAAGAGCAAGACTCAGTTATAACCAGCTCTCAATTAGTGTGGATTGGATCGTCTAATCTTTGATTAACCAACTCCAATTCTTTCTCCCTGGTATCATGTCAATGCCCTGCTTTTTAACTCCTTCATCAACCAGCATTACAGATTAAAAAATACAAAATAAAAGTTTAGTCATTTAATATCTACTCTGATTTTAAAAAAATAGTCTCAAGCATAGAGACAAATTGAAATTAATCACTGAAGTGATTTTAGAATGACAAGTGGATTTTAATGATCTTTTTTCATTCTTCATGTATTTATCTAGTTAATTGACAGTCTATCTGTATTTCTTACTTGTTAAATAAATGATATGATGTGATGAGAGTACCAAGGAGGCACTCATGAACCCAGATATAAGAACATCTGAGTTCTATTTCTGCCTCTGTCATTCATGAGTTTTGTGACCTTAAACAAGTCCATTTATTTCTCTGGGCCTCTTTTTCCTCATCAATAAAATGGGGATGATACCACTTGCTAAGTTCACCTCATAAACTTATTTTTCAATTCACTCTGCAAAGTAGCCAAAGTACACAGGACTTTGGTATTATTGTTATATCATAATTTCTATAAAGAATAACAATTGACTTTAATGTTTTGCTATGAGGAATCAGTGGTTAGTAATTATATGGTTCTAAACTGTTTTCATGAAAAGTAAGAAAGGACATTCAATCTTGTACTTATACAGTTGAAGAGTTCAACTTATTCTTATTTCTTACTGTTACTGGTCAGAAAAGAGTTGTTTCATTGCTTATTATACAGAGCTCCAGGGATATTGCAGTGTATGCTGACTCTCATAAGCTGATTATTAAATTTTCAGTGTGGGCATCTGCACCATGGAAAATTGATAAATGCTACACATCAGGACATTATTTGTTGTCTCATTGATTATTTAGATTTGAGAAAATGGTGGAGGCTGTGTTAATAATGAAGATTAAACTTAATTGTACATAAAATTTTTTTGAGAGCCAGTTGTTAAATATTTTTCAACACATGAATAGATATGGCAATATAAAAAAGCATCAAAACTAAATGTACTTTTGTAGTTTTCCATTCCAAAATTAACATTTTATACATTTGTATACATACAACTTTTAAGTCTCAGAAAAAACCACAGAAGGCACCTAATTCATTGTACACTGCAGCAAAAGTCTTCTCTATAAAATCTCTAACACTTTCCACTTGAACCCCTTCAGGGCTGAAGAATGACCAGTATGTTTTAAAGAAATTCATCCTCATATTAAGTGGTAACCCTTATAATTTCCAACCATTGTTACTCATTACCTCCACCCTCTAGGCTGCTCATTTCCTGCTTTTTCAATCAATCCTTATTAATGGGAAGCTTAGATGACTTTCTGTTTTGCTTTGCTTACTAAAGTCTGGCTTATTATGAATTGAAAAGGCTTATCTTTCAGAAAGCCGGTCTTTTAACTGAAGTAGTATCCAAAAAATCCTCCTCTAAAACCAACATCCATATAAATAAGATTCTTGGTAAAAAGACAGTTTAAATGATTTATTCTGGCACTGTGTCCCTATTTTTTAATAATGACCAAATAAATCTAACTGATTAGAAGCAAAGACCACACCTATAGGAGCCTTGGGCTATTTATGACATAATAGAGAGAGAAGAGGCAGGCCCTATTTACCACAATGGTCAGAGGCCTGACTTTGGCATTAGAAATCCTTGGATTCAAACTTCGCATAAGACATGGTACTAGTGTTACTTCAGGCAAAATACTAAATCTTTCAGTGTGCTAGGCCATTAAGATTTTGTTAGTCAAGTTATAGATTATTTGCCAATAACTCCCCACCTCAATTGAATTACAGGTTCAGACCAAAACCAATACTAAACTACATAAAAATAAAACAAAACAGTCTCTTCCACCCAAATTAGGGAGCTCACAAAGGATGTTTAAAAACATCCGTGTGTTTTTCCATCCAGATCTGTACTAATACAACATCTTTTTTTTTCCCCCCCAATCCTAGGATTTCAATATTTTTGGTGATTCTTCCAGATATTTCTCTTTTCAATGGTTTTTTTATATTTCAACACTATAATGATACTCACATGAATAGACAACTCAGAAATAATTTCTATTGCTGTAAGCATATCAAATGAGATGGGATAGGAAAGCTATACTATTTAAAATTATCCTGGTTATATATTAATGTTAATAATTACAATATTTACAAGCAAGAGAATGAATGGCATATACGTAAAGAGCTAATCTTGGAGTCAGAAAACCTAGTTCTGATATATTATTAGCTATGAGATCTCGGGCAAGTAATTTAATCTCTCAGTATTCTAGGCAGATGATACATTATAGAGGCCTGTTAGGTGGTACAACAGACACAACATTGGCCCTGGAGTCAGGAGGGCCTAAGTGCAAATCAAACTTCAGACATTCATTAACTGTGTGACTAGGCAGATCACTTCGCTTTGATGGCCTCAACAACCAAAAAAAGGCATTTTAAGTTGTAGAACTAAGCTACATTTGTAGAGTGAGTTTCCTCACATAGGAGTTGTTCACAGTCTCAATGAAATCACAGGGTTCGTGCCTGTTTTTCAGGCTATTAATAACAATTCCCAACAGTTAATTGCTTTCAGAGTCATTGCACCTAGATTCTAGTCTAGGAATTCCTTTCATATTTATGAATTTCAGTTTCTTCAATTGCAAAATGGATATAATAATACTTGTATGTATTACTTATGGTATCTCGAGGGTTTGTTGTAATAGCACTTTTTAAACTTTAAAGCTATATAAATATGAATTTCTGATAGTCTGAATAATAGCATAATCATGATTCAGTGTTATACAGAAGACAGAATTAGGATGTCAGAGGGCTCTAGGTTCTAAAGTACTTCACCTACATAGCCATTGCTAGACTAATTTCACCTCTAGAGGAGCTTTGGTGATTCAATACTAAGTTTTCTGAAGGGCTGACAAATTACTAATTTTTTTCCTGGTCATCTAGCACTATGTGTGTGTGTGTGTTTGTATGTATTTATATGTGTGCTGCATAAAATTTTCCCCAAATTACATATTAAAACAGTTTTTAAACATTTAAAAATGTTTTGAATTCCAAATTCTATCTCTCCTCTCCCCTTCCCCTTTCTTAAGATGGTAAGCAATCAGATATAGGTTATAAATGTACAATCATGTAAAACATTTCCATATTAGTCATTTTGTACTTGACTTGAAAAAGACTTGACCAATTACTAGATTCACTCAGCTAATTATTTATTGAGTCCTATTTATTGAGACATTACAGAGGACATTCAAAAGACAGAGGGCTGCCTTCACCTCTGAAAGCCCCCTTTTGCCCCTGGCCTTTTTAAGCTAACATAACCAATGGCCTTTCTACAATGCAATCAAGCCAGAGATTTGAAGAATCTGGGAAGGCTCTATTACACCAACATTCTATTTAGAACCTTGGGACTGATTTATTTGACCACCTTTTGCATACTTGATACTTCTCCTGCCAATCTTAACTTCCTTAAATTAACAGATGGAATGAATAATAACTCACCTGACATCATTCTGCTAGGTTTACAATCAATAAAGGAGAAGTGACTGAGTGATGCTTTAGCCTCTGTTATTCCAAAGCACTTTCTTCTATATATAGCTGAGGCCTGTTCTTCCCCAGGGCCTATTTTATCTGCTCTCCTCTTCCAATGTGCCTTCTGGGACCCTTGCCCTTTCATTCGATCAATCAACCTCTCAATCAATAAGTGTTTATTAGGTTTTAGTATGTGTCACATAGGATGTCATGATGGATATAAACTGGTCTTGGAACCACGACTAGAGTTCATGTCCTGCTTCTAGCAATGCTAGTTGACTGGCTGGGTGATCTGTGAGTGCTCTAGGCAAATCTTTCAGACTATACATTGTAGAAAAGGTACTGATTTACCTTCGTAGAGGAGTTTTTTATACAAATGAAATCATAGGTCCAGTCTTTATGCCAGTGGTCCTCAAAGTATGGTCTAGAGAATTCTGGGAATCTCTGAAACCCTTTCAGAGGGTCTACAAATTCAAAAATAGTTTTTATTTCCAATATTGTAAATGTCTATAAATATAATCCAGATAAACAAAAACGCTTTGGAGAGATCCTCAATAATTTTTAATAGGATAAAGATACTGAATACAAAAGTTTGAGAACCACTGCTCTATGCTGTTCCATGTGACAGATACTGTGTCTGTCCTCAAATTCTCAAATAACTTACATTTGAATGAGGAAGATTTTACACACACCCTCTCTCTCTTTCTTTCTTGATATATACAGACACATGTAATGATATATAATATATACATATATGTACATATAAATATATATTAATTTATTATTAATATATATACAAAATACATGCAAAATAGATAAGAGACGCTACTCCCTTTAATCTCCTTTTCTAGTTCCATGTTTTTCCTTTGGGTATTAACTCAAAGTTGGCTTTCTACTGAGAAAACACCACATTTCTGGCTATTTTTGCTACTGCTGGCTTCTTCTCTCATTTCTGATCTTCAGATCTCTACCCCCTCATTAAACTTTTGGGATTAGGAGAAGGAAATGTCATACTCCATGTTAATCAAAGCCTCTTTCAAACCTTCATTCAATTACCATCACTTAATCATCTTACTTTTCTTGATTCTAACCCTGAGTGAATGATATTAATGTGAGTTTTTATAATGGTTATTCTTGCTTAGTCTGTCTAGATCTGTGCCATTGTTATCTGTCATCTCCTACTTCATTTTCTTACTATTCTCAATGCTTTTAGCACCTAACTTAGGGTCTACCTTTCTACCTCAAATGCTACCTATAACTCTGGTGACTTCGGTATTCATACTGATGATCCTTTCATTAACCTCAACTTCTATTGTCTTTTCAGTCACCCACAGAGGAAGTTTATTTTACTATCATTTGAATCACTAAAATTTTGAACTCTAAAATTCTTCTCCCTGAATAAAATCACTCATATTTCCATCTAACTCCCTTCAACCACATTACAAATTCATGTTTGTCTAGTTCATCACTTCTGCCCTGGATTTACTCTACCACCATTCCTCCCCAATTGCTTTTGTTATTTTTCTATTTTGCTTAATTCTTAGCTCTGGGTTAACTTTCAAAATCCACCTTATCTGATCCTACTTCTGATTCATTAAATACCACTGAAGAAGTAATGAAATACTACAGGTTAGATTTATTACAAATTGATACTATCAAAGTTTAAGTGGGTTTTCACTGCTGCATGGCAATTCTTTAATTATGTTTAATTGACTATCTCAGTGTTCCCAACAGTTGTTCCAAACCTTGTCTCCTCAAGCTTATTTCCTGACTCTGTAAAATGAGACAATTGACCTGTACGATTTTTAATGTTCCTTCTAATTTTTAACATCCTATGGAATCTGCAGACTCAATTTCCTGGTCTCGCATTAGATATCTTCATATTTTAAGGTGCTAAGTCACCTTATTTCATTAATAAGACATCTTCCCTCCTTTGTGTGTGTGTGTGTGTATGCAGGGGGTCTCCTTAGATTTTTCTTAATATAAGAGGCATTTGCATAAATGTCTAAGAACAGATAGGAATGCTAAACTAAACATGTGAGCTGGAAAAAAACCTCAAGAAATCTAAAGGGATTCATATGTAATGAAGAGTCCCCTGCAGATGGAGATGTTGAAAGATTGATGGAACCACAATGACGAGGGGGCAAATTCATAGACATTGTCTTTGCTACTAACAAATCAGTACAGCCAGAAGTCACTTACAAGGAATTTCTGGAACTCTTAATGGGTCCTGTTTGCTGTTTGTGTCAGGTATGGGGACTGTATAGGTCTCATGGGAAGAGATGTCTAACACAAGGAAGGATTGCTTTTCATCTTCTGGAAAGAGGAACAATTTTCCTTATGTTTCAAGAGAGTGGGAATAGGCACTTTATGCATTTTGGAGGGTTAGATTAAGCAAAACTAATTCTCTATTTGCTATTTATTAGCCTGAAAAAGGAGGAAGAGCTGGTATTCCCTTCTAAACTAGCAAAATGAACTAGATTTTGACATTCTCAGGGGTTCACTGGGGTATAATATAAGCCAGAGAGATTTTATGAAAGTCATGAGCCATAGAAAGTTTGTGAAATGCACAAGTTTCCTTGGGAACTTTAAGTCATTGTGAAAGACCCTCAAAGATTGTACTGGAGTCTTCATAACTCATCAGAGAGAATACTCTGATACCAGATTTATCTTACTTTACTGATAAGATGAAAATCATCCATTATGAGATCCTAATTTCCCTCCTCTAAAACCATTAATCTCTCAATTCGTCCATTCTTCACTCTCTCTTTTACTCATTTTCCCCTTTCTCTTCACTTTTCTTCTCCTTAAGCCCAGAGGAAAAAGGTGCCCTCTTGCCAGTCATAGAAAAGCTGACACCTCCTGTATCCTCCTATCTGACTTTACTCCATCAGTCAATTCTTTCCCTCATCCTTTCCCTCTCATAGAATTTCAAATAATTCTAATTACCTAAACAATAACCTCCTTTACAGTTCTTGACCTCTGGTATCCTTGAAGCAGTTAATTTGAATCACCTTTCAGACAACCTGTCTCTACCACATACTGTTTCTTTGACCTTGAAAAAAATTATTTAACCTTTCTAGTCTTATCCCCCCCTTTTTTTTAATAAAAGGAAGAGACAAGATAATTCCTGAAATTTCTCCCATCTCTAGATATATATCTGTTTTCCCATTCTATAGGGGCTCTTTCCTTAGGCCACAAAAATCCTCAAGGCTTCCCCTAGATTTTGAAAAAAAAAAAAACTCTTAACAAAAACAACTCCCCCCCAAACTTTCCCTTGATCTTCTTTCTCCTTAAGCTATTTCATATTTCTCCTTTTTATGATTAAACTTCTAGAAAAGAATATATTTTCCTCCTTTTCCTCACCCTTACCCTCTCCCAATTTGATACCATCAATTATATTAAAATTGCTCTCTCAAAGACCACCAATAACCTATTAATTGGTAAATAGAATCATCTTTTCTTGGTCCTTATCATCTTTGACCTTTCTGTCATATTTAAAACTGCTGCCTCCACCTACATCGTGACTTTTATTCTAGAACCTACTCTTTTTCTTTACTGCTTTAGTTCAGATAATGGCTTGCTATGTTCTCAGTCACTCAATCTCAAAACATTTCATTTATCTCTGGATTTCCCCTATTCTTTATCCTTAATAACCAACCAGTTTCCAAATCCTATTGATCTCTCCTCCAAAACTTATCTCATAATACTTCATCTTGCTTCATCTTACTCAAGCTGTGACCACCACCAGCATAGTTTAGGTCCTCTTATCACTTCTTTACTAGACTAGTCTCCAATTTTTCTTTCCCATATCTGCCTAAGTAATTTTTCTGATGCATTGGCCGATCCAGTTACCCCCTTTCTCAAAAAGTTTCAGTATCTGTTTTTTTTTAACAGCCTCGGGAAAAATACAAAATCTTTTATATGGCTGTTGAGGATCTCCCTCAATGTGGTTCTAACAATACTTTCCTGGAAATATTTCCATGCTCTTTGGTTCAACATACTCTGCTCCAGCCAATATGGACTACTGGTGGTACCCTGAGTTAGTCACTGACTCCCATAATTTGGTGTATTTACAAAGGATATCTTCAAAAGGGATCTTCAATCCTTCCATGGCTACCTACTAAATGCTTCTCTCTCTTCCAGACCTAACTCACTGACGCTTCTTATATAAAACCTTCCCTGATTCTGTTCCATACCTCCCTCCTCTCCCCTCAATTGAAAGATTTTTTTTTGGTCCTCAAATTTTCTTTTAATATACTACCTGGATTTTCTCCTTTGCCCTAATCATGTTACAACATGTATCATACTTGTTTACATGTTTACAGATTTGAAGTTTGAAATTTTGGGGGAGTCTAGTCTAATCACCTCTTTTTATGGAAAAGGCTCAGAGATGTTAAATTACTTGCCCAAGATCACACAAGTTATGTAATAAGTAAGATAACAAATGTTGAGGGAACCACATGGAATAGGGATAGCTATATCAAGATGAGAAGGAGAGAGAGAATGAAGGAAGGAGAAAGGGGATAGAGGGAGAGAAGGAAGAGAGAAGGAGGGAGGAAGGGAGGGAGAGAGGGAAAGGGAGAGGGAAAGAAGGAGAGTGGGAAAGGAAGAAAAGGAGGGAGAGGGAGAGAGAAGAAAGAGGAAGGGAAGAGAGAGAAAAGAGAGAGAGAGAGAGACAGAGACAGAGAGAGACAGAGACAGAGAGACAAAGAGCACATAACCTGTGTTTCTAGGGAGATTAGAATTCTATTTTTATGCATAAAAGGAAGATAGTATTGGCAGGGTGCTCATTCCCTCACTTTCCTAGGATGTTAGGATGGAATTATAACTATTACACAGATATTTGGAGTCAGGGAGTATTATTCTTTTGGGATTCTGTATAAGAAGCACTTTCATTACTCATTCTAAAATTATTTTTGCTCATGCTTACCTCTGCCAATTGGGGCACTGGGTGTGTATAGGGGTTTTGGATGAAATGGGAAGTAGTTTTGCTCTAGACCTGGAGGGTAACAATTTAATCTTGGTTGGCTTAGCTTCTCCTTCCACTACATGGCCATAACATAAAAGACAATTACAGATAGGAAACAAATGTTTATCAAAGCATGGAAAAGGGGAATTGGGAAATTCACACAGACTAGTTCAGACAATAGAATATGCAAAAATTAGGGACATCTGTAACTAGGGAGCAAGATAACATCTCAGCTTCACCAGGAAGAGAACTCTATCACCCAGTAAGTCCACTCAGCCATCTTGGGAGTATAGGATATTTGCGGTATCATTTTTTCCTCACCTGCCTGTGATTCTGGAAGATGGGGAAGCAATCTCTCTCTAACCATTCAGAGTCTGCACCTTATGTCATCTTAGTCTTCTTCTTTCCTATTTCTTTTTCCTAGAAAAATCTCAACCAATCAGGGTCACATCTCTCTACTCACATGTAGTAGTTTTCAAGGGATCACCAAATCCACAGAATGGGAAGGGGCCACAATAAAAATAATCATAACTAATATTGGTGTAGCATTTTAAATTTTGCAAAGTGCCTTATATGCATTATCTCATTTGATCCTCACAATCACCCTGGGAAGTAAGAACTACAGGTATGATTCCTATTTTGCAGATGAAGAAATTGGGGCTCAGAGACAATAAAAGACTTGTTAATGTAAGTCAACATTAGAGGCAGATGTGAGATTAGAGCTTTCAGAATCCAAGTTCAACAATGTATCTATCATGTCACAATGTTTTTTGGGTAAGATCAAATGAAAAAATGAATTTAAGGTAAGATACTTTGTAAATCTTCATGTGCTAGATAAATAATGACTGCTGTTATTATTATTTGGGGTACTTAGGTGGTGTAGTGGATAATGTGCCAGACCTAGGGTCAGGAAGAGTCATATTCAGGAGTTCAAATCTGGTCTTAGACACTGACTAGCCGTGTGACTCTGAAAAGCCATTTAACCTTATTGCCTCAGTTTCCTCATCTGTAATAAAGTGGAGAAGGAAATGGCAAACTACTCCACTATCTCTGACAAGAATTCCCCAAATGGAATAATGAAAATCAGACGACTGAAAAATAACTGAATAACATGATTACTATTAATATTATCATTCCCTAATAACATAAGCTCTTTGATGACAAGGGCTGTATTGTTTTTCAAGTGCATATTTCCAGGGTTTACTATACACCTCATAGATACTTGATTAGGTTTTGCTGGAATAGATTGAATTTAGGAAACTTATTGGCCAATGGAAAAGGATGAACTAACAGAAATTCCTTTCTTTTTTAAATAATAAAAAGAACTAAAAAGCTTCTAAAAGAAAACAATTTGAAAGGAATCAATATTATGGCTTTGTTCTTACTAAAGAAGGGATTTCTCCTAAGAGGGCTTGGTTCAATGCACTAAATTTGAGTCTATGGATCAGGGTTGGAATCTAAAATCCTGGTTCTGCTGTTTTCTTACCTGTGTGACCTTTCTGAACCTCAGCTCCTCATTCATAACATAACAGGGGCCTGTGAAGTCCTTCATAGCTCTAAATCCTCGATCCTCTGATTCCTATTAATTGTTAAATCTTTGTATACTTGACTTAATTCTTTTGAGCTTCTGTTTCCTCATCTATAAAATGGGGGTGGATTCCCTCTATATGCTACAGGATTAACTGGAAGGAAGTGTTTTCTAAATTATGAAAGCTTATGTAAAGGGAAGTTATTATGATTTTTCTAATGAGTAGACTTTGTTTAGAGGAAGGGAAATGGAGGTAGGGGGAGGCTGTTATAAACTGAATGGATGGGACAGAGGAAGGTGAAGAGATGGGAGGGAGAGGATGGAACATGGATTTGGGAGGAAGTTTGTTTAGCTGGAGTGGGAGGGAGCCAGGGAATGGAGGGCGCTGCAATGATGTTCCATCACCAGGCTTATGGATCACCAATGGACTATACATCATGACTAGTAACCGCTACATGACATGTACTTTGGATAAATTCCAAATATAGCAGACCTCTACATGATTCATTCTTTTTCCTTCACCAATAGCTATTTTTCTAAGTTCCTACTAATAATACAGGAATAACAGAGTCATTTCCACAGGGAATATTTCCACGACGGTTCTATTATTTGTTGGTCACATAAACAGTGACCTTGGGGAATGGGGGAGGGACAGAGACCTTGGTCATTGTTAAACCTGCATTGAGAAAACACTTCCCCTTGTCTACTGCTTTACTGTTAGTAAAGTCTTGCCTTGGTCTTCTGAGAACACAGTGAGAGAAGTAAATAAAAGCCAATTAAAATATGATCACAGTATACTGAGGAAGAAACAGGCAAACATCCTCCTTAAAAATGTTGAGGTAACAAGTATAAAAAATAACCAACTCATGAAAGTGATACTTGGTTAAAGTAAATAAGTTATTAATTTACTTTATTCCTGAGTGGCTACTCATGTTAAAGGACTATTAACTAAATGGATATGCTGCTGTTCCAAATATGACTTGATGTGATAAATATTTAGATTAAAAAAAAAAAAACTAAGCATAATATGGTAGCAACCCTGCTAGAATTGGAGCTAGAGAACATGAATTTTCAGTCCAGGCTCTACCACTAAGACAATGGGTTACAAATATAGTCACTTCATCTCTCTGAGATTCTATTTTCTTATCTGTAAAATGGAGCTAATGCTGACATTGCCTATCACACAGTGTTGTTGGAAGGATCAAACAAGATATGTGGTTTAATTATTGGAAATTAGATGCTGCCATAGAAACAGCCCAGGATTAGTAGGCACGAAATGAGGATTCTGGTTCCAATTAGCTATGTAAGTCTTTGGGCATGATACTTTACCCTTTTGGTCTCACATTCCTTATCTATGACCACATAGCATGCTAATTCTGGCATTCAAGGTCTTTTGGTTCTGATCTAAATTTCCAGTCTTTTTTTGCTTTTTGATTTCCAGTCAGATTTATCATTCTCCTTTATATACTATGCACTATTACAGCTAACCTGGACTTTCTGCCATTTCTGATTATATACGTTTTCTCTCATTTCTGTGTTCTTTCTTGTATCATACTCTGCTCCAACAGTTTCCCTAGCATAGCTCTATAATACAAGCATATCATTAGGGCCTGAAATACCACATGCAAGAAGTCTTTTGGACCCCCAAATCCTCCTGGGTGCAGGGATTCTGCATAGTAGAAATGCATTAATTGAAAAATATTATTTAACTAACATTTTATACTGATCTATATGTGAAAATTTGCTCATTAACAAACACAGGTGCCAATCTACAAATAGACTGCATTATTCACATTTAGAGGAGAGCCATTAAAATGATTAGGATTATTAGATTAAACTTCTACCATGTTGAATAAAAAACAGACCCAATTAAAAACAAGCTCTGTTGGCTTTCAAAGCCATCAAAATTCCATTCTCAGGGCCTGCATTTCTCATAAATACATTCTTATGGGCTAATTGTTTTGTTTATTCTATTTACTGTAAGTCAGAGGTAACTTCATATTTGCAGTGCTAACTGCTTTCATTTCAAATGAATTGACACTGGAGGAAGTTTTAAAGAACCCCCAATTGTCTTCCATTCCTGTCGAGGGCCCATCAGGCCACAAAGGATTTCTTCCCAAAATACAGACTAAAAGAATATTAAGAGGTAGAAAAGACCTTTTAAAAAAAAACATAGATCATCTAATTCAATCCCCTCACTTGCAAATGAAATCCAGAGAATAATATAACAGATCACATTTTTACAAGTACTTTCCTCACAACAATCCTGTGCTGTACATGGTGTGAGGATCATTAATTCCACTTTATATAAGATGAAGAAACCAAATCCTAAAGAAGCTCAGGATTTCACCACAAGTTTCCTGTCTTTCATTTTCACTAAGCAATGCTACTTTCTCTGTAGAAGGGAAGATAGATTAAATATTTATTAATGTTTATTATAAGCCAGGCACCACACTACAAACAAACACAAACAAAAAAGGCACTCCATAAAGTAGCTTAAATTTGAAAGGAATGTGGGGTAGCTAAGTGGCGCTGGCCCTGGAGTCTGGAGAACCTGAATTCAAATCCAGCCTCAGATATTTATTAGCTGTTTGACCCTGGGCAAGTCACTTAACTTCTATGGCCTCCAAAAAAAATGAAGAAAGAAAGAAAGAAAGAAAGAAAGAAAGAAAGAAAGAAAGAAAGAAAGAAAGAAAGAAAGAAAGAAAGAAAGAAAGAAAGAAAGAAAGAAAGAAAGAAAGAAAGAAAGGTAGGTTACATTTAGAGGGATTATTTGGAAGACAACACATAAAGGGAGCTAGAAAGTGGGAAGATAATACTTGCTACAGAGGAGGTGAGGTCCAGGGGGAAGATCTGAACATGGAATTACAATTGCTTGGATCTAAAATAAGTCAATTCAATTTCTTCATCTTTCAGAGGAGCAGACTGAAGTAGATGGCTTCTGAGAGTCTGTCCACTGAAGCCGTACATTTGTGACTCCCCTATCGTGGCATGTGGGCATTTTGCCACTCTAAATTGGTGAGGTTCTTTATGACCACAACACTGAAAGCAAACAGTTCTCTGTGGTCATTCATTTTTCCCATTCTAAAAAGCTTGAGAAAAAAAAAAAAAGCTTGAGTTTTCTATAAGCATTTGGACAAGGGAAGCCAGAATGAACATATTTCAAGGTCACTCGCTGATGTCTATCTGCAGGAGCCAAGCTGATGCTTTAAGTAGAATGACATGGCAGAGAGTGCCAGTTAGGGCTGTGGGGGTATAATGAGTAAGCCTGAAATAGAAAACCTTCATTCCAGGTCCTGCTTTCAAATTATAAAGCACATTGAAATGGCATAACATAGTTTTAAAAATGGGGACAAAATGTGATTTTTCTCATGGCCCAAATGAATCATTGTGACAGTCATACTTTCCATCACCACAATTTTCCATCTCTTCTATGGGGTGAACAGCTTCTGAGTCTAGATGTGTAAACTGAGGGGTATTGGTTGCATTCTGCGGTCAGCAGAGATTTAATGAATATTAATGGGGAAAGTATCCTGAAGAGCCACAAGCTGGTCCTGAGCATTTCTCTCAATGACTTGGGTGAAGGCTTAGATGGCATACTAATAAGCAGCTAGGTGGTACAGTGGACACTAATCCAATTTGAAGTTGACATGAAGTTAGGAGGGATTACTAAAGTGTGAGAAGACATATTCAAGATCCAAAAAGATCTTGACAAGCGGGTAATGAACATTTGTCATTTTGTATTGTATGGTGGGCTGAAGCTAATGAGATGAAATTTAACAGGAATAAATTGTAAAGTCTCATTGGTACTTAAAAAAAATCAAAAGCACATGAATAAAGTGAAGTTGTGGCTAAAGAACCATTCACATGAAGAAAAAATCAAAAACCATCTTGTGTGTCTTGGTGGACTGCAAGTTCAGCAGCCACTTTTCAATCGTGTCCAACTCTTTGTGATCCCATTTCTTGCCCCTGGAGTGCTTTGCCATTTCCTTCTTCAGCTCATTTTACAGAAAAGGAAGTTGACACAAACAGGATTAAGTGACTTGCTCAAGAGTCACATAGCTATTAAGAGTCTGAGGCCAGATTTGAACTCAGGTTTTCCTGGGTCAGGGCCAGGACTATCTACTGTGTCACTTAGCTGCCCCAAAGTGTACTTAGGCAGCTAAAAAAGGCATGATCCTAGGTTGCATGAATACAAGTATCAGGTCTAGAAGAAGGGAACTTCTCTTGCTTGACTTTTCTCTAAACAGATCATAGTTAGGATAGAATATTTGGGTCTAGAAAGTGTATTTTATGAGAAAATCCGACAAACTGAACAAAGTCCAGAGGATGGCAACCAGGAAAGTGAGAGGACTCCAAACTTTTTAATGTTTCACAGAGATGAAGGAAGTAGAGATATTTAATCATGGAAATAATGCTATTTCTAACTATTTGAACAAGCGGCTTTGAACTCTTTTGTTGATTCCATATAATAATTCCATAATGTTATGTTATGACAATAGAAGCCCATGAGTTCAACTCCTTCTTGAAGCCTTGGAAGGTTAAGAGGTATCAGAGCTGGATTTGGAAATCATGAATTCTGATTCCAAATCTAGGGCAATTTCCAGTGGACCACATTGCCTCTTTCAGTAGGGGATGGCTTATATTTAACGAAATATAAGATTCCTACTTTGTATTGCTTTTGAAGGAGATTAAAAACAAAAGACAAATAAGATGGACAATAGCAGGAGGAATATAAATCATACACATAATTATAATACAAAAGATTATGATAAGTACATAAGTAGAATGGGCTACCAGAGATAAGAGAAAGCAAAAGCTTCATGGAAAAAGTAATACCTTGAACTCAGCTTCGAAGAACAGATAGGATTTCAACAAGCTTGGGAAAGGAAGACATTTCAGGTCTAAGGAATGGTAAATGGGATTTATATTTCAAATAGGAGACCAGACTAAATTCTAATTTTTTTCTAAATCTAATAATCTATGATTCTCTCTTTTCCATTTGGAAAATATGGCTCCTGACTTTAAACTAGCTTTTTTATGATTTTCCATAAACAACTGAAAAAGGTCCTTCTGGTCTAGTCTTGATTCCACAGACTATATGGATGCAATTGATTTTGTTGCTGGCCCCACTGTGTGTGTGTGGCCATATTGGTGAGAACTGAGAAGAAGGTGAAGAAAAGAGTGTTTCCAACACGGTATCTTTCCCTTTTGACTCAACAAAGGCCGAGTGTGCCAGCCTTCGGGGCAAGAGGTTCTGCCAATCTGTTTAGTCAGGAATTTCCTTGATAACCCAGGAAAGACAAACTGTGTAGGTGGGAAAAACAGGCCTGGGTGTGCTAGCCAGCCATTTAATTGTCTAGCCCTTGTGTAAACATGCCCAGAGGCTTTGAAATATGCTGGAGTCATAGAAGCCAAAAGTATTACTTGGTATTCAGATATATAAAGATATACCACTAAATGTAATTGAAAGCAAAGAAAAAAAAAGAAAATAGAAAAAAGCAATTAAACTTTATTTAGACAAATTTTTCTTTTGGGGGATGACAAAGGCAGTCATTCTGCTTTCCCTGACTCCAGGCCATCAGCAAACAAGTCTTCCTAGGCTCTGACTGACAGCAGGGATACAGTCTGCAGCCACACAAGATGCAGTCCTGCTTTGTATATAAATAAGGCTATTTTCTGTTTTCAAAAGAGGGCCGCCAACATAGCATTGCCTTTCCAATTTTCTTGTTTGATTTGTGTTGGGTAGATCTTTTTATATTCTGTCACTTTTCTGAGTTCTAGAAGCCCTCCATAGCTGCTTCCAGTGCAAGACCTATGTCCCTAAAACCAATGCCTGTCTATGGGCACGCCCTTTCTTTCTGCAAAGGGAAATTTAATCTTTAAAATGGTTCTGAACCATTGATTCCCCAGAATAAAAAAGGAGATCCTCCAATAGGGCAATTAAATAGAAGATCTATATATTAGAAAAAAGATTCAAATAGATTTCAATAGGCTGGAATGATGGACAAAGTTAATGAGAAGAAACTCAATAAGACAAATATAAAGTTCTGTACTTAATATAAAAAAATTAGCATTAAATTCTATTTGCTGTCCATTGGATAAAAAGGTCAGAATGAAAACTAGCCATAAAAAAACTGTAGTTGAATATCTAGTGTAGCCAAAGAGGAATCTTTTTAAATGATATTATGTAGTAGTGATCAAAAGCAAGGTGATAATTATTCAAAACTAAGTTTCATTTTAAGATTTAGTTTCTTCACACAGAGTGTAATCGACAGCTGAGTATTTTCCTTTGGGGAGTTAAGTATTCAGTTGACTGAATTTTCATTAAAAAAAAATCAAGTTGTGATAGAATTCCCACGGGGAGATGTACTTCAATTATAAATATCTCATGCTTCATTTTATATTCTTCTCTCTCCAGCTTTCATAGTCTATGCCTAGGTCTTGCTGAAGGTAACACTTAAGGTTTATATTTCTGTATCAACAGATTTAGTCACTGCTAATCCTTCCCAAGTTTTTTCCCCTTAACTTAGTTATTTGCAGAATTTCATGAGTATAATTGTATTTTCTTCTACATGTTAATGTCAAAGGCCTAGTTGAAAAGCAAAAGACAGAAGGCTGACAAAATGTTGTGTCAAAGGAGAATTAAAATTACTTGTTTGAATATATTTTTTGTAGTTTTCACTTTTACCAGATTAATAATAGATCTGATATAAGGTCCCAGAGCTGAAGGGAAGGATTTGGTCATTCTGAGTACAGAACTCTTTAGATTAGAAGAGTGAGGGTATCTCCAAGGTTACCTACCAATAACTCTTCCTATTCCTCCGCTTCCTTTTCCTCCTCCCCCTCTTCTTCTCTTTTTCCTCCTCATTCTCCTCCTCTACTTCCTTCTCCTCCTCCTTCCTCTCTTGATTTTTTTGTATTTTTTAAAAATTTAACTTTTAATTTATGAAATAAAAGAAAATGATTACAAAATCCAATGAGTTTTTCCCCCTGCCTTTATCTGTGTTCACCTCTATGCATTATTTTGTATTGTTCATATATCCTTAATAAACTTAGCATTAAATAAAAGACTGAAACAACTGGATCTAGCCTGAAACAATTTGGAGTGTGGGAGATCAAAGAAGACACACATAGTGATTTCCTCACAAAAACTCAGATTTTATTTCCAGGTATTATTATTCCCATTTTACAGATGGGCAAATTGAGGCACAGAGAAATAATTTTTTTTTTTTTTACCACAGTTAAAGGTAAGAAATATAGCTGGATCTTGAATCTGATTGGTTTGACTTCACGCCGAGTGCATTTGGCAGGCCAGGATATCAAGGATAATGTCAATTATTTGAGGATGGAAGACATGGAAGTTTCTCTAGGTAGGTGGTTCCAGACACAAATAACTATAAACAGCACAAAATATTTTATAAAATGTGTAATGTCATTCATGTGAAAAACACACGGAGATATAAGCTAGATGATTCTATAATTAGAGAGTTTGCAACTAGTTAAATGGTCCTTCTCCAAGAGGTGTTTTTATTGAATTATTCAATTGTGTCTGACTCTGACTTTGTAGACCATACTCACTATGGGGTTTTTTTGTGACAAAGATACTGGAGTGGTTTTCCATTTCCTCCTTCAGTGGATGATAGCAAACAGAGGTTGAGTTACTTGACCAGAATCACACAGATAGTAAGTGTCTCAGGCCTTATTTAAACTCAGGTCTTCCTGACTTTAGGCCCAGTGCTCTATTCATTGAGCCACCTAGCCACCCTCCAACAACAGTCATTAAAGGTCCATGGTCAAGTGCAAAGGAAGTTTCCAGGACTGAAAGAAAAAGCTGAGGTTTTTTATTGGACTGAAAGATCAATATACTCCCCAGAGTGCCCAAGTATTTTGAGGGCTGTCATGTGGAAAAGGATTAAACTTAGTCATTTTGCCTTCAGAGGCTGATTTAGAGGGAACAAGTGGAAAAAATAAGTCTTAGGTGGCAAAACAAATTTGGCCTTGATGTCAAGAAAAAATTCTAACATTTAGATTTATCCTAAAGTAGAATAATGCCTTAGAAGATAATGAGTTTCCTTGGCTTTGTTGCCAAGAAAAAAAAAGCTAATATTTAGAATTATCCCAAATTAGGATAGTGCCTTAGAAGACAGTGGGTTCCACTTCATTGGGGTAACTACAAGCTGAGGCTGAAAAATTACTTATTGCCTATTGCCTATGTTGCAGTATAGATTTTTTTGGAGGGGTCCTTGCTGGATCAGATGGCTGCTAAGCAATTTTGCAATTCTGAAATTGTGATTCTGTGCAAGGGAAAATGGATTAAGTAGTCCCCTAAATGATGGAGTCAGAACCAGATTGTAAAAGGCATGAGATTCATAAGAGATGAATAAATGGAAGCATAGAACATAAATGAGTCCTTTGAAGAGAAAAGAGTTCTCTGAACTCACTTCTCTGGTTTCTCTTTCTTCTCAAATCTCTTATATTGTAATTATTTGCATATTTTTTATTCTTCTTCTCTACATTTCAAATTCCTTAAGGTCAGCATTGGGGTGGGGGAGAATGCAAACAAGTCAGGAGGAGCAATTTTAGTAAGCTTTTGCAATAGTCCAGGTAGGATCTGATGAGAGCCTCAATTAGTTTGATGGCTATGTGCGGGGAGAGGAGACAGATGTAAGATGTATAGCAGAGGGAGAACCAACAAGATAGCAACTGACTGGATGTGGAGGATGAGGTAGAAAAAAAAGTCAAGAATGATTCCAAGGTTGAAAGTCTGCGTAACTAGGAGGAGTTGAATTCCTATAGGTCAAATTTCATTCTAAAGTGAATTTTTCTAGTAGAGGTATAAGTTAATAAATATTGTGATCTTTAATAAAAAAGGCCGACAGGGCCTTAGGGACAAGGGTACAAATGGCTGTGATGTAAGAGTCCATCTTCAGAATCACCTTTATCAGAATTTTGGCTTCCCTGTTGCAAACTAGAAAGTTATGGAGATTGTGATTCTTGTCAGGAAAAGGACAGTGACCTATGGTTGTGCCTTTCATAGAAATAGGAAAGTCAGAAGAATGGTTGGATTAAGGAAGAATGATAATAAATTCAGTTTTGTTGAGTTTGAGATGAATGTGGGTCATTCAGTTGGAAATGTCTTAAAACTATGGTAGCTATTGATATTACCAACAAGGAGGAAAGTAGAGATATAAGATAACAGCTTGAGGTGATGAAGGATTAAGTGAAATTTTTTTCAAGGATCAGGGATACCTTTTCTTTCTCTATTTATCCTAAACATCTTTGATAGATTAATTCTCTCAAAAAAGCCTATGGGTATAGAACAGTTCCCTACTTTACAAGCTTCTACTGATCTTTATCTATCATAAGTTAAAGTATGTCCTCTGAAAGCACAAGGCTGCAATACTGCTTAAACCATCTGTAGAAAATATAAGGATGATCTATAAGAAACCAAAGTCTAAAGAAAAGAGGCAGATTGAAAACAGTGGCTTGCTACTTATTTCTTAACCTTGTTTGTGACTGAAATAGATTAGGTCATTTGTGGCTAAAATTTATCTAATCTGATATACTTTTCTGGGAGAAAAACCTAGAAATCTTCAAATATTTTTAAACACAATATAAAATTTTGAAAAAAAATTAGTTTTGAGTTGAATTCCTATATGTCAAATTTCATTCTAAAGTGAATTTTTCTAGTAGAGGCATAAATGAATAAATATTGTGATCTTCAATGAAAAAGGCCGACAGGGCCTTAGGGACAAGGGTACAAATGGCTGTGATGTAAGAGTCCATCTTCAAAATCACCTTTATCAGAATTTTGGCTTCCCTGTTGGAAACTAGAAAGTTACAGAGATTGTTGATTCTTGTCAGGAAAGGGACAGTGACCTATGTTTCAAAGGAGTAAGTAATCTTAAATACTATCTCCTTTGTCATCATCTATCTTGCTATCCTAAGCTACCTCAGTGCCTCAATTAATAATATACATCTAAGTTGCTTCCATTTCCTCTACACGCAGCTCTTGTTCCACCCTCCTCCCCACAAGACTCCCTGTCTCTTAGCATTACAAACAAGTCTTGTGAGTCCATCTGCTTCCTACGCAGTTATACCTTATGAAGGAGCCATTTATAAACATGTGTACATTTCCTTGCAAAGCCATTTATCATATTTTCCGTAAAACAACTTAAGACAAGATGCTTACTCAGAATAGTTTGTAGTTGGCTTTTGTTTCTTTTTTCCCTTTCCCCTAGCTTTCTATGACTTAAAAATGTTTTGTTGATGCTTTTTTTTTAAAGTGCCCCAGTTATTTCCAGGTTTGACACTCCTTCCCTTCCCTCATCTCTGTCTCATATCCTCTGTGCCCCAGCCAGAATTGAACCCTCCTTTGTAATAAAGAATAATTAAAACAATAACAATCAGTGACTACCATTACCATGTAAGGAACAGTCTGTACTTCTTGTCTCCTGTTTCTCTGCCAAGAGGTACAAAGTCCTGGTTCGTTATCATTTCTCAAGGACCAATATTGGTTATCTAAATACTCAGATCAACATTCTATTCATTTAAATAGCAATCATTGTGTATACTGTTTGACTGGTTCTGCTTATTTCTATCTGCATCACTTTTCCATGGCCCCTCTTCTAGGCTTTTTTCTAATCCATTTCTCTCTCCAGTTTCCTTCTTTGAATTTCTTTCCAAATTTCTTTCTATAGTTTTCCCTCTTCCTTCAATTTTTCTCATATTTTCTTGCTTTAAGCAAATTTAGATCATGAATTTTGCTCCTTCCTTTTGTTTTACATCATTACTTTCCAAATATCTTCATCTCCATAATTCTCTCATCCTTAATATTAGTTATGCAGTTGTATTCTTTTCCCCTCATAGCTTGGGTGCCTTGACACCCATAAGGACTTTAAAGTAAACAAAGAACTTACTGAGTTATCTTCAAACTACTAGGTAGGTTGAACAATTGAATATAATGGAGGCTCGGAGTATAAGGAGAAAATAAAGGTAAAAACAAATAAACAAACCCTAAAGACTAGAATGCCTAGAAACTAAGAAATAATAAATACAAAATTCTCCAAATGATCACACATTATTTATATGAGAGGTACCATGTTATAGTGTTAAGTGCTAGATTGCCCAAATTGATAGACAATTTATAGATGAAGAAATTAAAGCCATTTTTAATCATATGAAAAAATGCTCTAAATCACTATTGATTAGAGAAATGCAAATTAAGACAACACTGAGGTACTACTTTATACCTTTCAGACTGGCTAAGATGACAGGAAAAGATAATGATAAATGTTGGAGAGGATGTGGGAAAACTGGGATATTAATATATTTGTTGGTGAGGTTGTGAACTAATCCAACCATTGTAGAGAACAATATGGAACTATGACCAAAAGGCTATCAAACTATGTATACCCTTTGATCCAGTAGTGTCTTTCCTAATTCTGTGTTACAAAGAGATCATAAAAAAGAGAAAATAACTCACATGTACAAAAATATTTGTAGCAGCCCTTTTTGTGGCGGCAAGGAAGAAGAAATTGAGTGGATGCCCATTAGTTGAAGAACTGATGAATAAGTCAATGCATTTGAAGGTAATGGAATATTATTGTTATATAAGAAATAATTATTCTTATATAGTATATATTATTGTTATATAAGAAATAAATATTTCTGAAATTAGCCTGGAGAATTTCAGAAATTTTAGAAAAGCTTGAAGAAACTTACATGAACTGATGCTAAGTGAAGTGAGTAGAACCAGGAGAACATTGTACATCGCACAAGAAGATTATTTGATGATCAACTGTGATGAACTTGGCTCTTTTTAACAATGAGGTGATTCAAAGCAATTCCAATAGATTTGTGATGGAAAGAACCATCTACATCCAGAGAAAGAGAGCTATAGAGACTGAGTCTGGGTCACAGCATGGTATTTTCACCTTTGTTGTTGTTATTATTTTTTTGTTTCTCATTTTTCTCCCTTTTGAGCTGATTTTTCTCGTGCAGCATGATAAATGTGGAAATATGTTTAAAAGAACTGCACATGTTTAATCTGTATTGGATTACTTGCTGTATAGGTGAAGGAGGAAAGGTAGAAGGAAGAAGAAAAATTTGGAACACAAAGTTTTGCAAGGGTGAACGATAAAAATTATTTTTGCATGTATTTTGAAAAAAAAAAGCTATTGTAAATTAAAAATTAAAAAGCAGCATCACCAGAAAAAAGTGCTAGATTAAAAGGTCAACAGATATGGATTCTAGTTCTGATTTAGCTACACAAGTAACTTTGTGATCCCTAGTTGGGATTATTTGAGTTCGTTTCTTCATTTGCAAAATGGAGAGTACCACTTGTCCTGCAAACTTCATAGGGTTTTAACAATCAATGAGAAAATGTATTTTAAAGAACTTTATATACACAAATTACTATGCATGCACATACACACACATACACACACATAATAACTCCCTGTCCCCCCCAAAAAAATTACAAAGTCATTGTGTTTGGAAGATCATTGCTTTCATTCTAAGACATGTGATGATAACCTATGCCTTTACTCATAGTGAGAATAATGACTGTAATTTCCAATGATATAGAGGAAGGAGCAAGGACTTTGGAAATAGTGGTTCATGCTCAGTGATCCTGACCATGCCATTTTTAATGTGATCTTAGGCAAAACATTAATCTCTTGGGAGGGGGCTACAGTTTTTTTTTTTAATGTGTAAATGAGTGAGTTGGATTAGATAATAAAGTTCTTTCAAGTTCTAAATCTGTGAACCTATGAAATCTTCAAATTGATTCTTCTGTTTACTGAGAACAGGTCATATTCTATTTTCCCCCTTTCTTTTTTAATATGGGTTATTCAAATAGCAGATTATGTGTGGGCCATAAAGTATATCTGTATTTTAAGCATTTAATCAATTCTCTCATATACCCTGAGTTGGAATAGTTAGGTGGATTTTATTAGACTAATTTGATCTAAATAATGATAGTTAATGGAGGGTAGCCAACTTGTTTTGGCCATCAGTGAAGTTCCCTGTCATTGAAGAAAGGGTTTTTGAAAAGAGGATTGGGAAAAAACTAGTCAGTGATGTCATACATGAGATTCATATTTTAGTTAAAGGTTGGATCAGTTGGTCTCTAAGGTCCCTTACAACTCTATAATTATGAGATTCAGTTTAACAATTTCCTATAGAAATCATACTAGCAGATGGCAGTTAAGTTTCCCAGGCTACCCATAAAAGCTTATTTAACCCTCAAATACACCTTAATTTTAATACATATTAAACGTATTACTCATTGATTTCTAGGCATTAGTCATTTGCTATACATTACACAATTGTCTTATCATCCAGGGCTGCAATTTCAGGATCATCCTTGATCCCTCATTTTCACTCTCTTTACATATGAAATCAAAACTTGTTTCTGCATTGATAACATTCTCTCTGATACACCCCCTTACCTCCATTAACATAGCCACCCTTTAGTAGAACTTCTTCTCTCAAAAGACAAAAAAAAAAAAAAAAGAGAGAGAGAGAGAGAGAAAAAAAACCCAAGCTAGTAAACAAACAACAAAAGAACTTCTCCTGGACTATTGTCATAGCTCCTCAACAGGTTTTCCTGTCTCATGTGCCTTCCCATTCAAATTTATCCAGATTAAGATGTGAATTTTCTTTTTTTTTTCTTTTTTACACACACATGCTTTACTAAATTCTAAAGGAGTTTACCTCTTCTTAAGGAGTTTACCAACTAATAATGAGACAAACAATATATAAAACACTATGGGTACAAATACAGAACAATATTGTTACAGAAGAAAATAGTATATAAAACAAGAAAAGGAGAGATGCAAGACTTATTGGAGTGCGCTTTATCAATAAATTACTTCTGGAAATAATGATTTTTGAACTAGGATATGAAGGACGGAAAAGTTGCAATAAATTATTGATGTTAATTTTGATATTTCTTCCCTTTTGCCCATTTTACACCTGGTAGATGATCAACTAAGTGGCACAATAGATAGTCAGGACTAGAGTTAAGAAGACCTGAGTTCAAATCTTCCCTCAATAGCTGTGTAATCCCTAAAAATACAATATGTATATAAATATAAATATAAATAACATGTTTATATATGTTACACAAACATATATAATATCTATAAATATTTATGTATATATGTTTAAGAGAAGTTATCTCTCCATGTGTATATCATATACACATGCTATATATATAAAATTTTATATACATGTATATAAAATTTTATAGGGTACTTCTAGATGCTAAACATTTTTCAGGTATACTGAACTGGGAAATAAAAAGAGGTAGAATTCCTAAAAGGAGAAAATGATAGTTATACAGATAACTTATAAAGTAAGTACATTTTAAATTGGGACTTTTTACTTGAACTAAAAATTACTCCCAAAGAATGTCCAACTCTCAGCAGATGTTTCAAGGGGCTCATAAAACTAGAGAGAGTATATAATTTTTTGGCAATCTCAATCTCAACAGAGAATAGAGTGGTAGTCTTAGTTCCCACCGACAGCAAAAGTCTAACCCAACACTACAATCTCAGTGCATAAAAAATGTTTTCAGGACCTCTGACATATACCAATGGGGGGAAAAAAGCCTCCTGGAGCAGTCATTATTTCCACCTTTTATGAATCTCAAATCTTTATAGCACAGAGGATTCTTAGGTTCCAAAGGAGCTTCTCCTAATTCCTGTACTGTTCTGAGTAGACCCGAGGTGACAGACCTCAATCCTCCCTCTCTTGGTACTCTGAAGAATAGCCGTCTTAGAAAATACACATGGGATTAAACTGGATCCCTTCAAGCTCCTCAGTCCCTTCCCAAGACCATTTATTAAGTTGTAAAGAGGCAGTGATTTATATCAATAAAGACACTGCCCAAATCAGGGACTCCTGACTAACAATAAATAATGTCATTAACCCTGGCCAATTAATGAGTGACCTATCAGAAGTAAGAAGACATGGAACCCAAGAGTTAATACAGAAATCTTTCCTGCTTAATGAGTTTTTGAATCTATAAATATGTAACGCTAGATTTTGAAAAGATCTTATATTTATAGCATTAACTATCCCCAGTACACTTGTAAAGTCACAATGGGTGGTTTCATAGGATCATAGATTTGGATTTAGAGAGATGAGGGACCTTGGTTCCTCTCCCTGAGGAAACTAAGACCCAGAGAGTTTAAGTACTTCTGCCCACAGACACATAGCTAGTAAATGTCTGAGGCAGGATTTGCATTCTAATCCTTCTGAGTCCAAATTATACATCCTCTCCATTGTACCTAATGTAATTTCACCAAACACTCAAGTCAAAGCTGGAAGAACTGTTCTGTTTCATTCCCTGAAATTCTGTCTGGTTTTATGTAAAATCTAGGATTAGAGTTGGTTTGCCAGACCAATGACCTTGAGGTTGGGGAGTAGGGATCTAGAATTTAAGAAGCAAGGGAAATTCAGTCCATCCTTACTCTTCGTAGGAAGAAACGAGGAGAGTAAAAAAAAAAAAAAAAAAAAAAAAACAGTGAATTATTTGACAGGTGTCCACCACAAGACAAAATGTGAACAGCCAGCTGTGGAAAATGCATTCAGTTACATACCCTTCCACTCTTTGCCTGTAGCTCTACTGCTAGTACTCAGCTTTCTTTTTAGAATGCCCCATACTTTTTTGAAATGAAAGGATTGACTTTGAACTTGCTCAGTAGGCAGTTAATATATCCAGTACAAGGCACTTTGTGTTGGCAAAGAGGAAGGTATTTTTTTAGCTGTAAATACAGAAATAACTTTATAATCTAGACAAGCAAGCTGTTTGTAGATAACTGAGGTGCTATTGCTATTGTCTGGACCCTTCTTCCTGGCTGGTGAAAAAACAAATGTTTTTAATCTAGGAGGAAAAAAGCAAATATGTTTTATGTGCCTGAATGTCAGTTCATTCCCAATCTATGATCTTAAAAGAAAACTGAAGAGGCACAGGAAAATGGTGGCAGGTCTACCTTTTCTTTGTTCCCAGACTCTAAGGCCCTTTCTTTATCTGTGAAATGAAAGATTAGCATATTCTACTAACCACCTTGGTGGCCTAGCTCTTTGAAATTTTTATCTTTTGCTCCACACACCTCAGGGAACCTTTTCTTCTCCCTGGCAACTTCACTTGTTCACTTGGAGGGTTGTTAGTCTATAAAAATAGGTGCCATTTTAATCTGCTCCATAATCAACAGGAAAATTCAAATGAATCTTGAGAGCTCAAGGATGTGGTGCAAGCCTTCTGTACCTGCCAGTTTGGAACACCACTTATCCATGTCTTTTCAGAAGGTAGCCACAGTGTGGGGGGGCTGTCCATAATAAAGTGCTGAGAGCCTTACTTGGTTTTTCTTGACATTTTAGGATACCAATATAGCACAGGGGTCAAGCAAACTTGTGAAGTTGCCAAAGAGAAGAACTAGACTGAATAGATCCTGAGGTCTGGTTAAACACTGAAATTTGGTCAAGTCTGGGTCCAAGGTTCTACAGTGAATCAGTAGCAAAATCATCCTTAGAAGTCAGGTCTCTCTATTATATCATTGCACCTTAATCACTTAATCAATGGACAATCATTTATTAATCAGCTTTGGCATTCAGGCACTTGATTAGATGCTAGAAATGCAAATACAAAAGCCAACCAGACCCTGCTATTTTCCCTAACCTTTAAAAATGACAATAATACTTGTCCTTCCTATCTCACATGTGAGTAAAGACATTTGTAAATCTTGAAATATGACATAAATGTGGATTAAAAAATATTTGTGAGTGTGGCTATTTTTGTTGAAGGCACCACTAACATTTCAGGCACTTGGGTTCACAAATTTTATCTACATAACAGTATCACTTACCAGTCAACAAATACCAGCTTAATTAAATCAATCACAAAGTATTAGCTAAACTCTGATCTATGTTCCAGGTATTGTACTAAGCAAAGAAAAAGGTAAAAAAAAAAAACCCAGACCAAACCTCTGTCCTCAAAGAGATCACATTCCACTGGGAAAGACAATGCACATATAAATTGGTACATACAAAGAAGGTGGTCTTAGAGAAGAAGGGATAGAAGATTGCAAAAGAGACAGAGTGATCCCATAGCCTCTTCCATTATCTTCAGTATCTATTATTCTTATAGATGCTAAATTATAATCTCTTAAGTACAAGGTTAAAAGTGTCATTCTCTTCAAAAAAGCTTCAGAGTTTCCCTATTACAAAATATAAATGCTTTTGTTTGTATTTTAAAATCTTTGCTTATGAATCCAAATTATATTGACTGTCCCTCCCTTGTATTCACTATATGTTACAGCTAAACTGATCTATTTATTTGCTCTTCACCAAATATAATATGCCATCCCACCCTGTCTAACTCTGTGACTTTGTATAGTTTCTCTATCTACCCTCCTTCCCCTCTCCCATCCTTGGAATGCCCTCTTTTATCTAGAAATCCTGGACTTCCTTCAGGGATCTGCAAGAACCACAGGAAGTCACATTCAGGTAGATTCTCCAGATGTTTTATTCTTTTTTCTCCCTCCATACCCACTATAAAAATAACAACAGGAACCATCACTACCTTATTTATTTTATTTTATTTTTTGTTTCTATTTACTTATCTTAGTAGATATTATATCCCCCTGATACCCTTAAATGCAAATATTGCTTTTATTATTGCCTTTTGATCCCTGCAATCTTGAATTCTACAATTGTATTGAATACCTACTTACTAATGATAGGCACAGTGCTGGTTGCTGGGAATACAACAAACTAGATAATGTTCCTTGCCATCAAGAAACTTACAGTCTATGGAATGAGTTTTAAAAATGCTTTTAACATACCTAGAAATGGATTAACTTGGAATATGCAGTTGCCAAGGTAAAAACCATCAAGAAGATTGTTCCTGAAGCTATCACTGTATAAGTCAAGTGGACTTTTGGGTAAGAAGTTTGCTGATATATGATCATCTCATTCTATTTATTTTCTTCCATCTCATCTAGTTAGTAATGTCATTAAATTCAATGCCTACAGGGAGAAAACCTGGGTGTCCCATGGTTGGCCAGGACAAAAAAAATTGTTAATGCATCTCATTTTCTGCTTTGAGTTCCTGTTGCCAGGCTACTAACAAAGAATTCAGAAAGAGAATTTGTTGGGAGAAATGTTAATTAATAAGATGCCTTAAGGGAGATAGAGAAACATGTTTCAGTGGAGAAAAACAAGAGTGATAACAGAAGAGAGGAGAAAAGTAGATAAAACATACCATTAGAGTTTAGATGTAATGTTACATCTGTTCATTCTGAACCATTCTGAACTGGTTCTCATTACTCAGGGAAACTTTCATGAGCTACATATTCATTACCCCTCAAAGATACAAAGATATGGGAATCCTGGATCTCTCCCTAACAAAGAAGGGTTCTATATCTATGATCAAGCTCTCCAAAATTCATACTCAACTTTTACTCAGATGCCAAACAGCACTAGAAAAAATAACAATCGTGCTAACTAGCAGTCTCCAAATTTATTTTATCTTTCTGGGTTTTTACTCCCACAAGGCAATCCTTTTATTCTTTGATTATGATTTCATCTCTACTAATGGGACCCTCCTCCTGATGACTTCATCCTTTCCATAGCCTACAATTTCTCCTTTTTTTTCAGCCCCCTACTCTAGCTTCTCTTTTTTTTTTCTAGTTTTGTCCCCTAAAGATAATCCGCTCAACAAGTTGGAAATATGTCCAAAGGGTAATCAAACTGTGCACACTCTTTGATCCAGCAGTGTCTTTACTAGGTCTGTATCACAAAGAGATCATAAGAAAGGAAAAAGAATCCACATGTGCAAAAATGTTTATGGCAGTCCTTTTTGTAGTGGCAAAGAACTAGAAACTGAGTGGATGCCCACCAGTTAAGGAATGGATGAATACATTTTGGCATAACAATATAATGGGATATTGCTGTTATATAAGAAATGATGAGTAGTATGATTTCAGAAAAGCCTGGAAAGACTTACATGAACTGATGCTAAGTAAAATGTGCAGAACCAGAAGAATGTTGTACACAGCAATAAGAAGATTATGTGATGGTCAACTGTGATGAACTTGGCTCTTTTCAACAATGAGGTGATGCAAAGAAATTCTAATAGACTTGTGATAGAAAGCCATCTACATCCAGACAGAGGCATATGGAGACTGAGGCTGGATCATAGTATGGAATTTTTACCTTAGTTGTTGCTGTTTTATTTCTCATTTTCCCCCCTTTTGATTTTTCTTGTGCAGTATGATAAATGTGAAAATATGACCAATCAATCATCAGCTTTGCCAAAATTCAATCTTAGATAACCTATACTATTTGTCTCCACTACTTTTACTCAGATGTCAAACAGCACTAGAAAAAATAACAATCATATTGACTAACTAGCAGTCTCCAAATTTATTTTATTTTTCTGAGTTTTTACTCCCACGAGGCAATCCTTTTATTCTTTGATAATTGGCATCCAAACCTTGCCTCTCCCCAAGCTTCCTAACTGTTCCTGAACTAGTCTCCTCTTAAGCCTTCTACTTCATGCTTTACAGAGAAACAGAGGCTGTGATAAGCTGCCTATTTCTCTCAATTCCATAACTCAAAATCCTTCAACATAATTTTCCATATTTCTTTTTCCCCATCCAGGGTCAGCCCCTTGAATTATGTCCTTGATTCCATCTCTTCTTTTTTCCTCAGACACATCGTCCCTCAGATCAACTTTATTTCTCCCTCCTCTCTCCAAAGTTACCTCTGCTCCCATCATTGCCAGTTTGATGGCCTATTTGCTATCTCCATTCTTTTTTATCTCTTTAGTGGTTCTCCCGGACATTCTGTCCTCTCTTGAATTTCACGATATTGTTTTCTTGATTCTCCTATTTGTCTAAGCTCTTCCTCAACTTTCTTTCCTGGATCATTGTTTACATCCTATCCTTTCTAAATGTGGATATATTCCCAAATCCTGGCTCTGTAACTGCTCTCTCAGTGATTTCATCAGCTCTCCTAAGTTCCTTTATCATAGCTAAACAGATGGCTCTCAGATTAACATATCCATTCCTTATCTATCTCCCACACTTGAAACCCACCTTTTCACTCCACATCCATCTCCACTGGACGTCAATGAGCATTTAAACTCGTTATGTCCCAAGCTGAACTCATTCCCTTCCTCCCTTCCCAAATTCATCCTTATTTCTTTTGAGGGTACCACCATCTCTCTAGGCACAACCTCAAATAATTTTCATCTTTTCTTCCTTTTTCCTTCCCTTATATTTAATCAGATACTTTCGTGATTGATTTCACTTCCAAAATATTTTGTGCATCTGTCCCCTTCTCTCCACTTGTATGGTCACCATGCCAGTTGATCCTTCATTACCTCTTGTCATCACTCTCCATTCCATCCTTTGCACAGCTGCCTAATCAATACACTCAAAAATGCCAGTCTGACCATGTCACACTTCTGCTTAAGAATCCTTAAAGGTTCTCCATGAACTCCATAATAGAAGACACACTCCTCTGTAGGGCATTTAAATCCAATCACAATCTGCCTCTAGCCTATGTTTGCAAGCTTATGGTATACAACTTCCCTTCACACAGTCCACCTTGCAGCTAAATGGGCCTAATTGCTTGAATCATAGTTATCCTATACAACATTATATCTTTTGCATTTATGCCGGTGATGGACTCTCCTTCAGGCCTTACAACGCTTTCCTTCACATCTGACTCTTGGAGTTGCTTGCTCCTTCTAAGGCACAGCTCAAATACTACCTCCTTCAAAAGTCCTTTTGTGATTCCTCCAGTTCATAATTCTTACCCCTCATGGATATTACTTTTATTTATTTTGTATATATCTTGTATCTAATTATCTGTGAAAATGTTCTATCCAAGCAGAATGTAAGCCCTCTGATCTATGATCCTACAATCTTGACTTCCTCTTTCACCATTACCGTAAATCTAGAATATTACAATAAATGACACAAAGCAGGAGAAATAAGGAGGGCAGAAGGATGCAGATTTTGACATTTAAGTAGAAGGGGATGATTGAGATGGAGGAAGATACAATACTGGAAAGAAACATTCCATGAACCATAGAAACATCACTGGGAAATAATGTTTCTCCTCCCACCCCCTTCCCCTTATGCTAGAACAGAGGCACCAGGTCAGATTATTTGGTTTCATCTGGGATGGTGGTCACTTCTGTCTTGGCAGACTGTATGTATGATATGATCAGTCTGAAAGAGATAAAGCTGCTATCGTCCGTAATAATCCAAGTTATTTCACTGAAGAAGCCAGTTAATCTTAAAATCTAGGTTCGAATCTCAGCTTTGACATTTATTGGCTGTGTGGTCCTGAGCAAGATGCCTAACTCCTCTGAGCTCCAGCCTCGACAGTAAAAAGAGAATGATTATACTTGTATTCACAAAATTTAGGAAAAAGTGATACATAGTACCCAGCACATAGTAGGCACTTAATAAATTTTTTTGACTTGATTTATTGGCTATATACATGCATTTTAGTTTGAAATCATTGTTACTCCTGCCACTCAGTTGTTGATGCTCTCTCACTATTTCAAGACTTGTAATAATGACTGGGATGCACACGAGCATGTTGAGAGCTGTGTCATTGTCAAATAGAGGGCGTGCATGAGTAGGAGCAATTGTAATAGCTCTTTTTTTTCCTGCCTCTGGTTTATTTCTTCTTTAATCTATCTTCACTACGGGCTGCGTAATTTTTCTAAAACTCTCTTATGATCCCACTACTTTGCTATTCAAAAACCTGACTTGACCTTGATTATTGTCTCTAATAAAATAGAAATTCCTTCCTGGCACCCTAAGCCCCCCTAACCAGGTTCTATCTTACCTAACTGCCAGACTTAGATCATATTAGACACCCCACATCCCTCCACCTACACATATATCAGACACATCCAGGATAATAAGATTACTTCCCATCCCTCTCCCGCTCTCTGTTCTCTAGACTTTTAATCACACTGCATCATATGCCTGAACTAGGCTCTACCATCTATCCACTGGTCTCATTTCCTTTAAGGAATGACTCTCAAGTGTTATCTCCTCCATCAACCCCCCCCCCCTTTCCAGGGGAAACGGATTTCTTCCTCCTCAAACTTCTTATTTTTTTTCCCTTGGATAGGATCCTACTTGTATTTTTCTTAATCTCCCTTACCTCATTCTTTTGAATATACCCTTTCTCCCCATTTTCTCTTTCTATTCCCACTAGACTATAATTTCTTGAGGGTAGGGAATGTGTCACAGGACCATCTATCTAGAGCTACAATATACCTCAAATTTCAATTAGACCAAGTTATCATTTTACAATTGAGAAAACTGAGATTCAAGGAAATTAAATCACTTGTCAAAGATCAAGTAAAGTATTAAGTGCCAAAGCACATTTTGAACCTTCTGACTTTGCAAGGTGAGTATACTTTCCACTGCATCACCTTAATTTTTATGTGTTCTATCTTTTGTTGTATTTCCAAAGTCTAGTAAAGTGTACAGCATACAGTAGTTGTTTAATAAATTTGTTGGCTTGAATTACAAATTAGGTGTTTCTTAGGGTATATATTTGCTAAATGCAGCCTAAAGCTTCTGCCTTTAGGAAATATAGCTCTTTAAGACACCAAAACTACTTGAGTTTTAGAAGAGAATCATGTTCTGAGCCATCTAGATAGACATATTCATCAGTCATTTACTCAGCAACCTTTCCTGAGCATCATGATGGGCCTGACACTGATCTCAATGTTCTTCCCTTAAGAAATAACTCTGAAATGGAGCAGTTAGACATTTTTTCAAAGAAAGACCTATGGCTCATTTACAAAACTGTAAACTTAAATTAGCAGGATTGTCAGTCAGTTGGCAAGCATTTATTAAGAGCCTACTGTGTGCTGTGCACCATGTTGAACATTAGGGACATGAAGAAATTTAAAAAAAAATTCAGTGTCTGCCCTAAAGGAGCTCAAAAATTAATGGGGGACACAATGTGCAAACAACTGTGTTCAAACAAGATACATACAGGATAAATTGGGGAAAGTTACAAAGAAAAAAGGACAATGGCAGACCTGGAGTAAGGAAGGCTTATCTTTCTGTGTTTCTAATTATTGGCCAAGTCACTTAACTCTATTTACCTCAGTTTCCTTATCTGTAAAATGAGCTTGGAGAAAGAAATGGCAAACCACTCCAGTATCTTGGCTAAGAAAATCTCAAAATGGGTTCATGAAAAGTCAGAATGACTGAAATGACTTGAACAACAATAGCAACCTTTTAAAAAGGGGAATAGGAACGACTTTTTGCAGAAATTTATATTTTGGTTGGGTCCTGAGGGAAGCCAAATTAGTCAGGAGGCAAAGAGGGAGAAAATTCAAGGCATGGAAGACAACCAGTGAAATACTCATTTCAGAGATGGAGTATATGAACAGCAAGGAAGCTATTGTTAGGAGATTGTAGAATACAGTGAGGTAGAAGTGGCAAAAAGGTAGAAGACTGGAAAGACTGGAAGAGATCAAAAAGTTATGAAGAACTTTGAAAGCAAAACACAGCATTTCATATTTGATCCTTGAAGTAATAGGGACTATTGAATGAATGTAAACCTTTTCATAGAAACACAATTATAGCTTAACAATTAGGGAAAACAGCTGGCATCCAACAATCCAATCTAATCAACAAGCACTTATTAAACATCTACTGTATGCTAGGCTCAGGGAATATAGAGGCAATACAGTCTTTGTTCTCAAGGAGCTTCCTTCAATTCTTAGGGGAATGCATCCCCTCCACATCTTCTATTGAACTATCCAGTTGATAAAACTTAGTTAGTTTACTAAATAACCATTTCCTATCATTTTATTATTAAATATTCTTGTCATGCACTTGATTTTGGACTTCTATGTACCCTAAATGTATCTTTTAATATATTCTTTATGGACATGTTGTCTCCCCTATTAAAATGTCATCTTGTTGAGGGCAGAGACCATTTTTAAAAATTTTATTTTGAGTACTTAGCACAGATGCCTGGCACAGAGTAAGTCCTTAACAAAGGTTTTGTTGATTGATCTACTCCTAAAATGTTTATTTGTCTATGTTGGTTTCTTTCTACATTTCATTTTAATCACACAATTAAAAGTTCTTGCTCTCAATCTAGCTCTTTTTGTTTTTAAAGGCTTTTTGAGGATATATTTCATTTTCACATCACCTTAATTTCCATGTGTTATCTCTTCATCCTTCCTGAATAAGAGAACTAATCCTTGTATCAAGGGATGGAGAAGGGAAAGAAAGGTGAAGGAGGGAGTGGGAAGCAGAGGAGAGAGAGAGAGAGAGAGAGAGAGAGAGAGAGAGAGAGAGAGAGAGAGAGAGAGAGAGAGAGAGAGAGAGAGAGAGAGAGAGAAAGGAAGAAATTCAGTGAAGGGTAGAAAAGAGAATCCAGAAACCAGAGTTAAGAAAGCATCAGCATTCTAGAGATTCAGATGTATATTTGGTCTCTAGCATTGGATCTTTTCCATGCTAGTCCTACCTGAAAGGAAGATTTATGGAGAAGGGAACTATAGTTGAAATATATGTGTCTGACAAGCAGAATAAGATGTAGGCTTCTGAGCCCAGCCAAAGTCTTATTGAAAGGAAGAGACCACCTAAAGAAGCTAAGGTTAATTCACTGAGTGCCTTCCTATGGCCTCTAATATATTACTTCCTTACAGGGTCATTGAAGTTTTTATTACCTATAACTAGCAGAAATGGGGTAATGCTTCTCTGTGACTTCCTAGGGTGATTACCTGAGGGAGTAGAAATGTATTGCAAGGGGAGGCATTTTAATAATGAGAACATACAGAAGCCAGTCATACTGGCACTATCATTGCTACCACACTTGCTAAATATCCTCTATTCTCCTTATGAATGTACATCTTCAAAATGTCCACAATGGGCTAATTGATTAGGATTTGGCCAGACAACTCCAGGTGGCTAATTGGGAAGGCCATATCTCAAAAAGAATTCATCTTTGATTACGGGCTTCTGACATCTTTATGTAGGTTTTATGAGATATTCAATACATTTTCGCTAGACATCCATTGATGCCATATGGCAGGCCTGAAAATGCAGAGCAAATTGGGTATAATGAAGCTTTTTAAAATTCATTTATTTTAGAAAGGCAAGAAGTACAGTTGAGTGCACTTTTTGTAACCTGAAGTTAGGAGCTCAGGAGTCCAAGAGGGCAGAAGAAACAAGCCTTTAAAAAGCCATCATGAGAGAACAATGTTGTCAAAAAGAGCACAATCCAGAAAAAAAACCCCAATGGAATCCAAGTCAGGAGGGGCGGACACAGAACCAATTCTGCTTTAGTCAAGATGTAAAGGCGGAGAATGTGTGTCCTTGCCACAAAGCAAGAGAGCTGGTACAATGTCTTTGGATCCATATCCTAAAGCTGTTTTTGACACCATGACTCTACTGTGTCCTGTAAGGTCGGAGAAAGGAGTGGCATTTCCCTCTGTGTAACTTACTTCTTTTATTAAAAATAACAGATAAAATAAAATGCTATTTCTGGGATAGTTGAAATGGAGTCTTGCCTGAGGGTTAGGGGAGACTGACTTCTGGAGAGCTTTCCTAGTCTTGTGAAAAGGGATGACACTTGGAGAAATTTACATAATCTATAAAGTCATAGAATGACCCCAGAACATTTACCAAGAAGTTCCGTCTGAAGAAAACCAATTAAGAACAAGAAGTTTTGTAAAGGACACATCTTGTTTCTAAACTGGGGAACATCATTTCAAGGGCAGCCCTTAAGCAACACATGGAAGTGCTATTTTGGCAGAAATGACAAAGCTACAGGGAAAGAAGAACTAACTTTTCTTCCTTCCTTCCTTCCTTCCTTCCTTCCTTCCTTCCTTCCTTCCTTCCTTCCTTCCTTCCTTCCTTCCTTCCTTCCTTCCTTCTTTCTTTTTTCCTCTCTCCTTCCTTCCTTTCTCATTCTCTTCTTCCTTTCTCACTCTTTTTCCTTCCTTCCTTTCTTCCTTCTTTCCTTCCTTCCTTCCTTTCTTCCCTCCCTCCCTCCTTTCTTTCTTCCTTTCTTTCTTTTTTCCTCTCCTTCCTTCCTTTCTCACTCTCTTCTTCTTTCCTTCCTTCCTTCCTTCCTTCCTTCCTTCCTTCCTTCCTTCCTTCCTTCCTTCCTTCCTTCCTTCCTTCCTTCCTTCCTTCCTTCCTTCCTTCCTTCCTTCCAGAAACCATTCACATTATGTTCTTGTGTTTTCTTTAATTCTTCATATAGTTCAAGAAAACCGGCTAAATTTCTAAAGGAAGATAGAGAGATGGCTTCAGTGTTAAGAAGATTGGGTTTAAGTACCACTTCTAACACCTATGTCTATGGTATTGAGGACAATCCCTTAACCTTCCAGACAATGGTATTAAGCCCAAATAGAAATGAGAGCTATTAAACTGTATGTAAGGATCCCTACAAGCTGCATATTGGCTTTAAAAAATAGTTTTTTAATTTTCAAAATATATGCAAGATAGTTTTCAACATTCACCCTTGTAAAACATCATGTTCTCAGTTTTTCTCCCTCATCCCCCGCTCTCTCTCTCCTCTTCCCTAGACAGCAAGTAATCCAATATAGGTTAAACATGTATGGGTCTTCTAAACATATTTCCATATTTATCCTGCTGCACAAGAAAAATCAGATCAAAAGAGGGAAAAATGAGAAAGAAAAAAAGAAGCAAACAAATAACAACAAAAAAAGGTGAAAATACTGTGTTGTGATCCACATTTAGTCCTTATAATCCTCTCTTTGCATGCAGATGGCTCTCTCATCACAAGATTATTAGAACTGCCCTGTTGAAAAGAGCCAAATCCATCACAGTTGATCTTCATATAATCTTGTTCTACTCACTTCACTTAGCATCAGTTAGTGTAAGTCTCTGTAGGTCTTTCTGACATTAGCCTGCTAATTATTTCTTATAGAACAACAATATTCTATTACATTCACATACCCATAACTTATTCAGCCATTTCCCAACTAATGAGCATCCATTTAATTCCATTTCCTTGCCATTACAAAAAGGGTTGCTGCAAATATTTTTGCACATGTGGGTCCTTTCCCCTTTTTTATGATCTCTTTGGGAGACAGACCTAGTAGAGACACTGCTGGATCATAGGACATGCACAGTTTGATAGCCCTCTGGACATATTCCAAACTGCTCTCCAGAATGGTTGGATCAGTTCACAACCTCACCAACAATGTCCCAGTTTAGTGTCCCAGTTTTCCCCACATTGCCTTCAACATTTATCAGTGTCTTTTCCTGTCATCTTAGCCAGGTGTGAAGTGGTATCTCAGAGTTGTCTTAATTTGAGTTTCACTAATCAATAATGATTTAGAGCATTTTTTCATATGACTAGAACATATTGACTTTTTAAAAAATGTAATATTATGTATATATTTGTATTGTATTTTCCATTATTTTATGAAATGCTTACTAAATATAATCTGGTTCTAGAACTTGGGAGTGGTATGGGCCCCTACATGTAGTCTTCCACTTGTATGATACCTTTGTTGTAAATCATTCCATGACACAATAGGTTCGAGAGAAAATGACAATCTGCATTGGTAGAGGAAGTTTCTATATATGGAGCAATAAAATCATATATCTGATTTTATTCATCTTTAGCACCAATAGTGATAATAATAACTAAATCCACATAGTACAATGCAGAAAGTAAGATATTATCACTTTATTCTTATCTGTGATTCCAAGGCCACGGCCCTGTAAAGCTGTCTTGGTTGAGGGTAACCTACAGGCTTCAAATCTGTAGGTGAATTTGGGGGTGGGTGTCTACCCCAAGTATGTGGAAACTCCCTCCAGAAGTGGATGAGAACAATTTGTTCCAACAGCCAGAAAGATGATTGAATCAGGGGTTGGAGCTCTTAGAGCTTGGTTTTATATCAAAGACATGAAGGTTATCCACAGCATCCTAGGCCATCACTAGTCTTCCTGATTTTTGTCCTGCCATTGAACTTCGATGACTCAGGAAGAGAAAGTGAAGCTGATGTCTTTGTGCAATATTGACTCACTTAAATCCAATTCACAGGCAAGTCAAATCATCACCTGGGATGGCATTGTTCGTCTTTGAAAACAAAGGACAAAACAAGAACAAAAACAGCTATTCCTTCTTTACTTACAACGAAAATGGGTCATTTTTTCCCTACAATAAGTTACAACAAATTAGAAAAGAGTTCTTCAGCACTGTACCATCTCCTTCAGAGACCACTACTGTGTTCTTGTCCCAAATGCTAAAAAATAATAGTGGGGGGCTAATCAATAATTTGTACCAAGTAGCTGTAATCAACAGGAGGCAGAATGTGAGAGAATGGTTGTAAGATCTCACATTCAGATGAGACCTTGGGTTTCTCTACTTAATCTCAGAACTTGTGCAGGGATTAACATGTTACAAAATTATCTTCTGTCGTCCCCTCAAACTTTTATGAATCTATTCTGCTATCCTTGGCTCTTATTAAGAATTCTTATTACAAAATTCCTTAAATATTTTTATTTTCTTCACTGTTCCAAACCAAATCCACAAAAACCTAGATTTAAGACCCCTGTTTTATAATATCAGCTGAAATCTGAAACTGTTGATCATTAGATTAGAGAATGTCAGAGCAGAAAAGAATCTTAGCGATCAAGGGGAGACCACAGATGTCACATAATCATCTAAAAATGGGCAAAAAAAGAATGTGAATGAAACCTAGTGATGGATCATATTTCTGTTATGTTTATGTGATTTTCTTTAGCATAGATATCCAGGACTCACCTGTCTCCTTTCTCTCTTTCTATTCCCTGAATAGACATTAATGTTACCAATACAATCAACACTTTAAAAAAATCCCTATTCTCACCCAATACAATGGTATTGTTTAGAGTGCAGATTCCTAAAAGGCAGATGGCTGTTTTTTTTAATCACTTTTATCATTAAGAAACAATTTTTCAAGATGCAGAGAACAAAACACAAATGGCCATAAATAGGACAAATATTAAGACTATAGAGAAATGTGGAGAGACTTCTATGAGCAGATAAAGACAAAACAATCAGAAGCAAGGGAGTAATGCGTACAATGTGTACAATGATCTAAATCAGCAGCAGCAGTCAAAAAAAAAAAAAAAAAACCCCAAACAACAATTGAAAGATATCAATACACCAATCAATGTAGGGACTACTCTCAACTGAGACCAGATGAGATTATGGGAATAAGGTACTTGGTACATGGTTAAGTCTGGTCAACATAAATGTTTGTTTTGTTTAACTGCTTCTTGATGACAAGGGAGATTTCTACTATGGTGGAAAGAAGTATCATTTGAAAGAGTTAGAAAAGAAAAAGTCTGAACACAATTGAAAAGAGAATATAAAGGGCATAGAGGAGAAAATTTTAGAAAGAGGGTAGGGATTCTCAATCATTTTAATATCATGGACTCCTTGATATTAAAGCCTAATGGATATTTTTACTGATGAATGTTTCTAAATGCACAAAATAAAATATGTAGCATTTCAAAAGAAAACTAGTGAAACTGGAAAAAGGTTGGACTATGTTTTAAAAACAAAAATAAAAAAACAAGTCCATGAAATTGAAGTAAAGAACTTTTGTTTTATTGAAAGAAATCTATACAAGGAAGAAATGGGAATTTGGAGGATGAAATTATTTTGGATGCAAAGGGTGAGTTTTGGGGCTAAAAAGGAAACATATAAAAGGGAAAGATATAGTGAATATATATTTTATAACAAAAATTTTTTAGCCATATTTATATCCTGTAGAATGTAGCTTTTAAAATTAAAAAGGAGAGGGAATGAGCTAGATGGCACTGTGGATGAGTGCTAGACTTGGAGTCAGGAGGACCTGAGTTCAAATCCAGTCTCAGATATTCACTAACTCAGAAATTTATTAACTTACTAATTGTGTGGCCCTGGGCAATTTACTTAATCTCGTTGTCTCAGTTTCCTTCTCTGTTAAATAAGGATAAAAATAATATCCTCATACTAGAGTTGTGGTAAGCATCAAATGAGATAATATTTGTAAAACAACATAGTACCTGATACAGTAAGTTCTACATTAATGTTAGCTTTTATTATAAACAGTAAGTTCTACATTCATGTTAGCTTTTATTATAATTAATATCTAATATATAAAAGAGAATTCTCGTGCTTCTCTCTCTCCATCCCCTGAAAGCACTAATTCCTGTAATCCAAGACACACATCACATAAATATACCCTCCACACTATAGAGAAAACATATTCCAAAGAAGCAAAGGACAATGAGAGGTAAAGAAGGGTAGTGAGTAGATACTATACAAAATTAGTTTCATGTTCATCCCAAGAAGAAAACTCATCAGTAAAATGAGAAAGTGAAAAGTCAAGTAGTTTTAGGTTTAAGGCAAGTAAAGCTTAAATCAAGGTGAACTCATTAACACATTACTTAAATTTTCAGTCTCTATTTTCTCATCAACAAAATGAGTGGTAATACTCTCACTGCCTACCTTATAGGGCTGTTGTGACAAAAATGCTTTGCAAATATTATATAAATGTGAGCTGTTATTATGATTATTATTCAATAAGAAGCCAAAAGTGGCTTCAAAGAATTCCCATCAGGCAGTAGTGGAAATTATATGCATTGTGAAAAACAAACAAAAAAAGGCTTATATTTCCCCTCTAAATTTAGAGGCAACTTAAAAAGAAAAAGAAAACTAAGCTCTCTCATTGTTTTTTTCTCTCATTCAAACATTTTCACTGCAGAGGTGGTTAATGTGCTGGTTTCTCCCCATCCCCCTCTCCTCCCTCCCTTCTCCTTTCTTTTTCCTCTCCCTTTTTTCTATTATATTATATTTACTTATCCAAACATTTGTTTTTCCACAAACAGAATATAAATGCATTCAGGGCAGGCATTGAATCTCAATCTCTCTTCTTTTTTTCTACCTCTCCATCTTCCTTTCTCCCTCTTTTTTCTCTTCCTCCTTCCCTCTTTTCTCTCTCTTCCTCCCTCGCTCCTCCCTCTTTTTTCTCTTTCTCTTCTTCCCTCTTCTCTTTCCCTTTCCCCTCTTCCTCATTTTTTCCGTTCCTTTTCCTTCCCCTTCTTTTCCCTCCCCCTTGTAATCTACATATTACTAGCTTCTAGTACAGTGCCTTGCTTATAGTAAGTGGTTAATAAATGCTTATTGAATTGGATCAGATTTGAAACTAAAGAACAAGCTTCAAGTCTTGGCTCTTCCTCTTACTAACTGGGTGTGATCTCTGAGAAGTCATGACACTAGTTCAACTATAAAAATGAAGTTGTTGGACTAGATAGTCCTGCAAGCACAAAATTTATGATCTTTATATGTTTTCTTGATCTACTGATTTGGAAACTTCCTGAGTGAGGATGAGATAAAGATCAATAGAAAGGAAGGAGGTTTGGAAGGTTGGGGGAGGAGAAGATCGTTGGAGTTCTCTAGTGTTGCTGGAGAGAAAGCTGGAAGTTGCCCCGGGTGGCTGCACAAGAAAGATATTAAACTAATTAGCCTAATTCTGAGTGGATGGCCCAGAGAGCAGGAGACTTGGGAAATCAGGCTCTCAGGGGTGTTCTGAGTAATGTATTTGAGGTAGAGGGAATAATCTTGGACCAGAGCCTTATGCAATGGAAAGCCAACATGTGGTCCCAAAGGAGTGAATCAGCTTAGTCAAAAAGATGGGGAGACAACCTTAGCAACATGCTGAGGAACAACAGGAAGGGTCAGTGCTTGCAACTGGGAATATGGCAGGGAGGAGATAGTGCAAAGTGGAAGATAAACAGAGCTTGGACACTGGCTATGATGTGGGACAAGAGAAGAAAGGACAAATTTGGCAGATGTGATTAAGGAAAATCAAAGATGGGATTTAGTGACAGATCAAATACATGGAACAAAGGACAAGAAAGAGGATGTCATAACTTGTAGGTTTCTTCTTTTTTGTGTAAGGTGATTGATATAGCAGTCTTATCCCCAGAAAAGATTATCAGGGCATGGAGCAGGGTCACAAAGGAGGAGAGGGATCACAAAATAATAAGATTTAGAACTGAAGGAGATTGCCTCATTTTCCAGATTTGCCCAGGGTCCCATCATCTTCATCTTCACCTCATTTATATAATGCTTTAAGGTTTGCAAAACACTCAGTACCTGTTCTACAACATATAGTCTTAGGGAGTTGTCTGGGATTTTGAAAGCTTAAACAACTTAGTCAGACAGAATATGAAGGAGATGGGGTTTGAACTGGGGTCGACTTAACTTCCAAGTTATATGTACATACAAAATAAACATAAGATAATTTCTGGGTATTGTCAACTGGAAGATCAGGGATGGCTTTATGGAGAATGCAGCAGTTGGGCAGAGACTTAAAGAAAACTATGCATTCTAAGAAATAGAGGTAAGGAAGGAACACATTCCAGCCAGTCTGCATCAAATCATGGAGATTGACCACTGACTACTATATTTATGGTACAATAAGAGAGTCAATTTGGTTGGATCATAGAGTACATGGAGAAGATGTAGTAAGATTCCATATGGCAGGAAAGGTAAACTGGGGCCTAGTTTCGAAAGTTTTTAAATGCAAAACAGAGATGGTTTTATTTACTTCTAGAAGTAATTAGGAATGACGAGTTTATTTAGAAGGGGAGTGACATGTTTAGACCTTTCCTTTAGGAAAGTCACTTTGGTAGATGTGTGAAGGGCTGACTGTCACATGATGAAATGTTCAGCCGAAGCAACTGCTGGATTCTCTGATGTGTGTACCCACTCAGGCTAAATGAAGTATCCATGAAGTCTTTTTCTTTTATATATTTGTAAAGCACTTAACTACATTCCACAGCCTCCTGGGGAATACATAAACCTTGTCAATTGTGACAAGTTCCATTTTTGGTGGCTGTTCTTAACATTTTGGTCTCCAAGATAAAAAAAAGATAAATAAATAAATGTTGTATGTGCATACAATATTATGGTATTCACAAGAGACTCTTAGTGCTTGTTCAAAAAAAAAAACTGAAATGGGTGTGTTTACATGATCAGGGGTGTTTGGAAAGAAATTACACAACCTCATGTCATTCTCCTAAGATATTTGAAATTGAACACAAACCAAGAGCACATCTGGGTCTGGGGCTCACTTAAGCCTCCGATGTAAGAATAAAGATGAGTGCCAAGTGTTCCTGAAGCTCATAAATGTTTCACTCTTGATGATTCCCCTTTGCTAGGGTGGAAAGGATAACAACAGTTTTCCTTAAATATATGAAATTGCAATCAGCTGTTGGTTCAGGCCTTCTGCTGACCATATTCTTTGTCCTCTACTGGAAATTGAACACACATGGAGGGGGGTGTAAAGAGTTAGAGTCTGGAGGGGTGGGGAGGAAGAATAAGCTGCAGAGAGGAAAAGGTTGTGGAAAAAAATTGGAGAGAAAACAAAAAAACAAAGAAAAACCTCCATGTTTTCTATTTCACTGGAAAACTAGGCCCAATAGGGAATATTACCCTGGTACATTCTACAGTTATTCAGTGATCAGAAATTACCATCTTCTCATTGATGATTTTTAATTAACATTAATTAACATTAAAAGAAATAGTTCTCTGAGAAGTGGTACAATGTTGGTCCATGTTTTGTTTTTAACATTGATTTGAATTGTCTTTTGCTGCTGTGCATCTGAATTTATAGTTTCAAATTGTGGCCCTACATTCAGTACTGCCAGTGAAGATCTGCAAAGAAATCAATTTGCCTTTTGATTCCTTGTGATGGATACTGTTGAGGTGTTGTCTAATGGAGAATAAGTAGATAGTGCCTACAGACATAATCTAGGCAAGGTTGTCTTCCACTAGTTACAGGAAAATGAAGAACTGTTGCCTATGAGTCTTTCCTTTTTGTCCTTTTAATTTTTATCTTTTAAAAAATTTCATCATGGCCTTTAGCTCTTACATCCCAATCAAGTCTGGTGCATCCCACTTTTCTGAGCAGCCCCTGGAGATTTTACCTTTTTGGTATAAGTGCCCATCCCATAGGGCAAAATAAAATGGCAGCCACTGGGATTTAGTTAAGCAAAACAGGCTGGTGAGCATGAAAACACAGACATAAACACATACAAACAAAGGCACACGTATGTATCCCACAGAAGTGAGTTCCTCTTCAATAAGCAATTCCACTTTTTTTTTTTTTTTTGTGGGAGGCTATTGTTATGGAGAATTGACCTTTGAATCTTCTCTCCACTGGCCCAATGCCATCCTCTGTCCTTCCTGAGGGGACAGTGAGCATCTGTGGAGTTTGCTCTCTGTTAGTGCCTAGATAAACAACAAAACCAGCAGCCATAACATTTTTTCTTCAGCAGCAGCTGAACAAGGAATTTGAAAAGCAAACGCCCATAGAAACTATATCACAATATCTATATACTTAGTCAAAATGTACTTTTTATTTCATGATAATATTTTAGCATATCACAAATATTCCCTGACTACTATTCCTAACCTATGCAATCCAGAGACAAGAAAGTAACTGTTAAAACTTAAAACTTGATTTCTAACAAGTTATATCGCTAATAAGATAAAATAGATGTATATATTATATATACACATATGTAAAGCTAACATACAGAATATCTTATGATTACAAAATATTTTACACACTTTTCATTGTTACAATAATCCTCTAAGGTATACTAGTATAGTTATTATTATCATTATTTGATATATAAGGGAGCTAAGGCTTGGAGAATGTCACCTTCTGGAGAGAAAGCCTCAATTCTCCACCTGCAAATTGCATCCCCCCCCCTTTTTTTTTTAATCTTTGTGTCTCCAGAGCTTACATGAGATCTTACTGAATCTACTCATTTGCTAATATTTTTCTACTCCTTTTTTCTTTTCCCTGAAATAACCATCCATTTTTTAATTTATATTATAGAATAAGTGCCTATTTACATTGGTAGAAGGGAGTTCTTCATTGGTAGCGCCAATGTTAATGAATTCACTGGTCTGATAAAAAAATATACACACATGCAGAGTCAGTTCTCTTCTGACAGAATATAAGCTTTGAGAGTGCAAAGAATTTCATTTTTTTATATCCCTAAACCCAAATCACTACGGTCCTCATTGATTGGCCAACAATAGGCCCAGGCCAAACACCACTTAGTCATTATTTAGGTCCAGAGTGAAAGTAAATAGACAATTGTATATATACAAACATATATATGTAGACATATATAAATATTAAATAAAAGAGGCCATTCTTTGCCTCCATTTTTATTTAGCTTTAATCATTTAATAGACATTGTCTCAATTAAACTGAGCCTGTTAAAGATCTTAGCTTGAAAAAAACCAAAGTCTCCTTGTTATTGGGGGCTATCTCTGGCCTTCCTCACTACATCTTGCCACTGGACCCAGATAGGTCCAGAGGAGAGAGGGAGGCTGGTGACTTTGCATGGCCTCTTCCAATTCACTTGGGTGTCATGGAACCATCTCCCTGATGTCATGATTCTCTTTAAGAATAAGGACAAACACAATAGCAAGAATAAATGCTTAATAAATATTAATTGCTAATACAATGCTTTGTACACATTAAATGCTTAATAAATATTTGTTGCATTGAGTTGAATTAAGGAACTTTCACAAGAATAGAAAAGGGTGCTACTGGGACTTGAATTCAATTTTTCTAATGCCTCCTTTCTAAATGCTTTTTCTATTAAACTGACCATGGCAAGTTTAGTCTTAAGGTTTTAGCTCCATGGAAAATATGATTGTGATTAATCATGGGTGAATTCTTTTTCATTACTCAACGCAAATATGTAAAAGATTGCCTGGACTCTTCCAGTGGAATTTAACAATCTAAATTCCAGCTGTTCCCTGAAGCTGGGGATATGTCCCTTGGCTTCAAAATTTGAAGAAAAAAAAGTAAAAATGACAGAGATGATCATCTAAAATAAGCCTTAGGGGAGAAGCCAAACACAAAAGGAAAGCAAGATAGAATACTTATATCACAGGGGAGAAGACAGTTTGTACGGCTTCTAGGACCTACCCCAAGTATACTGACAAAATATTATTCTCTCTTTATTTACTGAGTCTTATTGCAATTATATTTATTTTTGTTGCTACTGTGGTTGTTTCAGTCATGTCCAGCCTCTTTGTCTCCCCCATCCCATTTTAGGTTTTCTTGGCAAAGACACTAGAGTGATGCGCCATTTCCTTCTCCAGCTCATTTTAATGATGAGTAAACTGAGGCAAACAAGGTTAAGTGACTTGTCTAGGATCACATGGCTTGTATCTGACTCCAGATTTGAACTCAGGAAGATGAGTTTTCTTGACTCCAAACCCAATTCTGTATCTATTGTGCCATAAAGCTGCTCTCAATTGTATTCATAAATACGTATAATGACTAAAACACTTTTGTAGGGAGGCACTCTAGACTTAAAGAATCTTCAAAATTGCAATGTATTCTTAGCCAAATGTACTCAAATCCAAGCAACATAGGATTTAAATTATGCACATTTGAGTACACAAAAAATTAGGGTATCCTCTATTCCTTGCTGAATTGTTTGTGGTCAAATAATACTTGATTATACACAGAATGCTTTCACATACACTAATTGCAATTTCCTCATCTGTAAAATAGGGATAAGAATGTCTGCATCACTTATTTGAGCAGGATCACAATCCAGTCTGTTCTCTACTGCTTTTATGGAACATTCCACTTTCCACTTCTCTTGCCTTTGCACATAGTGTTCCCCAATCCTAGAATAGTTTTCTTGCTCTGCTCCCCCTCTTAGAACATCTTAACTCCCATCAACAGTCCTATAAAAGGCTCTTCTTGATCTTTCCTAAAGTCACAATGCTTTCCGGCCAAATCCTAATCCTTTGTAAGTGACTTTGCATGTTTTCTATTTATTTATATATTTATGTTATACCCTTTCTATAGAATATAAGTCTCTTGACTGTTTCTTTTTGGACACTGTATCCCCAATGCCTCACATAGACAGTTTTTCACACAGAGAAAATTCTTAATAAATACTTATTAAATAAATGAATATGATCTTCATAAAGACCAAGTTAAGAAGGTATAGTAGACATTATTACTTCTCTTTAACAAGTGTGGAAACTGAGGTATAGTCCGGCCCAATGTTAAAAAGCAGTATTTTTATAGCTGGAGATCATCTACTCAAATTATTTTATTTTAGAGACATGGAAACTGAGGTCCAGAGAAGTCACACAGCAAGTTAAAAGCAAATCATAGCTACCTTTCATTTCCCTTCTTTCTTATTTGAATTTGTATCACTAAATCTATCCTCATAGGAAAGATGTAGTGCTCTTGGGTTTCCTAATATACTTTCAATTTTATATACAGAGAGAGTAAAATGGGTCTGTCTAAGCTGTTTAGTCCCTTTGCCAAAGTACTTAGGTTCCCCAAAAAAGGAAATCCTAAAAGTAAACACCCCCTTTCAATCACTTGCAAATCACCTCCTTCTCTTTCCCACAAGGATGCAATCCTTTGCTCTAAGCATTGAGAAATTGCTGAAAGGGAGAAATAAATGTTCCTCTAAATTCCAATTAACTTTGCCCCTGATTATTGTGTAACTCAGTGTGAGTCACTGTTCTTTAGAAAATGGGGGTGAGAATCAAAGATTAATGAAGCTTTTGGAGAGTGGCAGCAGCCTAAATCCTAGATGTTTTCACAGCTCCTTTCCCCTTTTGCTCTCTCTGTTGTTAGGGTGACTATAAGAAAAAGGGGAGGAAATGATGCAGATAAATGTGGAAACTTTTTTTTTAATCATGCAGTACACAATTCTTCACCAGAAAATCTCTGCAGTGATTTATTTATCTTTTTTTATATGAACTGGTGGTTTCTTTCCCTTCTCTTTATGTACACCAATGAAACCAAAATTAGACTTCAGGCAAAACTAGCTACAAAACTTCTGACACAGAGTCAATAAAGAAATAATACAAGTTCCAGCGGGTCACACCAAGAAAACAAATAGGCTCAGGATCTGAGAAAGGCTGCCTGTGGAATACTCACATGTCCTCCCAGTTGAGTTTGGTTTTTGACAATCAACCCTGATTTGTATGGGGAAAACGACAGAACCTTTTCTTGGAGGCCTTTGCATTGCATGTTGAAAGGTATTACCTTCTCCTAGCAAGAAGCAAGTACTAATTTCAATAAACATTTGTTTCTATTCCTACTACAAAAGTGACATACTCTGACATTACTTACCTATATCAATTTTTTCCTCTTCCCCTTCTTTTCTCTCATGTGAGCTTCTTGAGAGCAAAATCTGTTTTTCCTTTCTAACTTCATTTGATCCCCAGTAACCCCAATATCTTTTACATAGTAGGTACTTAATAATGCTTCTTAAATGGAATTAAACTAGTATTTATTGAGTACCTACTATGTGCCCTTCACTGGGTTACTAAGTGCTATTGAGGGTACAGACAAAATAGCCACAAGCACATGCTAATTACTTTCACTGGAACATAATTAGTGTAGTATAGAGACAAAACTAAGCTAGAAACCTAGAGGAACTATTGCCTAATTCTAAATATGAGAGTTCAAAGAGGAAAGAGATCAATGAAGACAGCAGTAATAAAAATGGCTTCATGGAGGGAGACTTCATGGGCCCTGAAGAGAAAAAGGAGGGAATTTCAGGTTGGAGAAGAATAGTATAGCTCATATTTATGAAGTGCTTCCTATGTGCTAGCACTAGGCTAAATCCTTTATAAAGGTTACTATGATATCTGATTTTTCCACAACCCTGGGACACAGGCGATAATATCACCTTCATATTACAGATCAGAAAACTGAGACAGAGAAAGTTTAAGTGTCTTGAGAACACATTTAAACTCAGGTTTTCCAAATCCCAAGTCTAGAGCTCTATTCACTGTGTCACCAAGTGGCAATGAATACAGATAATATAAGCAGAAATGAGCACACTGAGATTAGCTTGGTTGGGTCAAGAGTATAAACAGGAATGAATACTTCTGCTATAGCTATTGTATGATGTTCCCCACTCTCCATTAAGCTTTTGTGGGCAGGGCCTTCTTCATACTTTCTATTCTCGAAACAGTTCCTTGCAATAAGAATTGCTTAATAAATATCTGTTTGACTGGATTGGAAATGTGGTTTGGATAAATAGGACACATTTCTAATTCCCTAGAATAGTACTCAGAGACTTAGGCTTTTGACACCTGGCCTCTGGCACTAGTCTTGATCTTACAGCTACATTCTGGCATTCTGGTCAACTCTATCATACTCTGGAAAGTACATGACCTTATTTTCTGGAAATGACCTTATTTTCTGGAAAAGTTGTGAACTGAGCAGTGACTTGCTTGCCTAGAAAATGGAAAAAAAAATTCCAAACCGTAGGTAAATTGTAATGGCTGCCAAAATTCCTCCTGAAGGTCATTTTAGAGAGAATAGATTTTTAGCTTCCTGAGAAGGAATGAAGAGAATACAGTAATCCCAAATGTGCTTATTTGGCCTTATTGTATATATACTTTATTATTTCCTCTGGGTAGCGTCATCTCACTATGAAGCTAAGGCAGGTTCTAGGATGCTAGGACCTTCTTCAGAAACAGAAAACAATAGCCAACCATTTATCTGCTATAATCTGGATAAATCTGACTAGAGGCAGGGTACTGGACCAAATGACCAGATAATATCCCTTCTAGCCACAGGATTCTTGGAAGGGAATGAAAAATAGACATATCCTTTTGTTAGATGTATCTTGAAACATCAGATGTATTAGTTATTGATTTGAAGTAATAAATGGATGTGGATTTCCCATACTTGTCACTTCCTCTTTCTATCACCCTTCATTAAAGGCAACATTGGTCTCTTGTCTCTTACTGTAAGTCTAGAAGGAAAAAAGGAACATCAGCTCTGTTAACAAGAAGTGAACTAAATGCAGCAAAGAAAACTGCCTTGTGACCTCTAGGGATGGGATTATATCTATTGTATTATACTTTTCTAGGAGATGGGCATTAGGGGAGGCTCACCTGACAAGAGAAAGAAACCTCATTTCCTCTGTTGTTGGAAACTGGACATGTGACATCACTAAAAAATAAATCAAAGAGTACAGTCTTCTTCAGGTAGACAGATGACCTGGCTGACCCGGTAGGTATTCTCTTTCTCTAATCTCTGTTTTGAGGCCCAATTCAATATTTGGTGGCAAAATATGTCAAGATGATATAGAGTGAGATGTGTGGATAAATATTTCACAAATGTATGAGCCTAGCTTCCTTACCACATTATTTTTTTCTGCCCAAAGTCAAGTTTGTAAAGAGAATTTATATAAAAAAAATAGGAACGTATTCTATTTGTCCCATAGGCAGGATCAGAGTTAGGAAAATCTGATCCTCCTTCTGTCCTTAGGTTAACTCATTCATCAATCAACCTTGATTAAACTCAGGACATATTTATAAGTGCTTTCTATGTTTTGTTGTTGAATCCTAGATCCTGACTTCTAAGAACTTTTAATCTAGAAGGGTTATAAGACAAATAAAAAGAATTAAATGCACATGGGTAGTCAACCATTAAGTCACCAGAGTTTAGAAAGAAGAAATCCTTTCAAGTTGAGTTAATTGGAAACAAACAAACAAACATTCATGGAAAATGTGGTAGCTGAACCAAAACTTAGATTTCAATAGGTAGAGATGTTAGATGATTGTTACCCTCCCAACCATGAGAAGCAATATGGACAAATACATGGACTTGGAAGATTAAGGGCATTAGAAAGCAGTGGCTAGTCCAGCTTATCTGGAACGTTAAGTGCATGCAGAGATTATAAAATACATTTGGATTTATGGAATCTAATGGAACATGGAGGTCTTTAAATTCCTATCTTCTCCTTTCCAGATAAAAACAAGGAGACACAAAGCAGCTAGATCAGATCACAAAGCCTGGAAGTGGGTTTGAACCCAGAACTCTTTCCAGTGCTTCACTGATCTATTATAAAATGAAGATTAAAAGCTAGATTAGAACTGGATTTCAAGTGCCTTGAATATCAAGCACAAAATAATTTCTATTTTCTTCAGTAGGTTGCAAGTAGGGAGTTACTGAAGGATCTTAAACAGAGGAACAACATGATTACAGTGAAAATAACAACCCCAGTCAGTCAGTCAGTCAATAAAGCATGTTAAGCCTTCTACCATGCTACATACAAAGAAGGCCCAGGTTCAGACTCTATCTTTGATAATTATTATCTGGATGAGCCTGGGCAACTGTTGGGCCTCAGTAAAATGAGCAAGTTGGATTAGATAGTCTCCAAATCTCTAGATCTAGGATCTTTTAATTATATCTGGGCATTGGTATAAAGGAAAAGTTTAAGGAGGGACCAGAGGTAAGATGACCAGTTAAAGCTGGTCCTTTTAATATGTAAAATGTACAGGTAAAATGTACAAGTATCAGAAGTGGGAAAGAGGGAGAAAGATGCTAGAGATGCTGCAGAGGCAAAAATCTGCTGGCTTCCCTCACTCCCTTTAAGAGCTAAAACTTTGATGAATTTAGGACCTGTGACTCTAATACAGTGATTTCAGACTTCTTGGAGACTAGCTTAAACTGCAATTAGTTCACAATAATTAGTAAGAAACAAATGTTTTTTAAGAAAGCATCCATTCACTTAAAATGATTTTTAATTTTATAATGACTGGTATATAATTATAGCAGAACAGAGCTATTTAGTAAGAAAAAAATAACTTCAAAGAGAAGAGCTCATTTAGTGTTTATTTGCTCTAGGGTTCTAATTATTTTGAAAACTACCAATCCTACTTATATGATTACTAGCAGAATTTAAGAGCAGCTTTGAGGAAAGCTGAGCCAATCATTTCTCAGCTTCATTAACATGGGAGTCTATAAATATCAGGAGCCTCTGGATGTAGGCGAAGGAATTTTTATTTTATTTTGTGGAAACTAAGTAGGGAGCTATTGAAGGTATTTGAGCAGGAAAGTGATATGGCTACTGTAGAACTAGCTCTGATTCTAGAATCAGAGCTTCTGGATTCATATACCTTTAGCACCAATTCAGGCCTTTTGTGATAGAAATATTAAAAATAAAGCCAAATATACCTTTTGGGTCATTGAAAGAGATGACATATGGCAATATTGGTTGAGGAAGGTCTACAAATAATAGATAGGATGTTTTGTAATTATAAAGCACTCAATCCACCACATAAATGGACCAATAACATGAACAAATTTCAAAGCAAGAATAAGTTAAAAATTACCACATGAAATCATGTTTTGAATCACCAGTGATAAGAGAAATGAAAATGAAAGGAACTCAGAGATTATGGAAACAACTATGTTGGAGAGATAGCCTGAAAGGTTATATTGATGGAACTATAACTTGGTCCAACCAAGTGAGAAAACAACTTGCTATTATCGGAGAAAGGTCACAAACCTTTGCCCAGTGACCTCATTATTGGAAATAAAGTCCAAGAGGTCATAGACAGAAAGGTCTTACACATACTAAAATATTCAAAGCAGTGCTTTTTGTGGTATGAAAATATTGGAATAAAAATATATGCCACAGTAGATAATGTTGGACTGGGAGTTAGATAGACCTTAATTTGAATGCTGCCTCAGACAATTAGTTGTGTGATGACATACCTAATCTTTTCTACCTAACCAAAACTTTTAGGGTTGGGAGGATCAAATGAGAAAACATATCAAAATTGTTTTGTATATAATTAAACTCTACATAAAGGAAAGCTCTTATTACATGTGAATATAAATGTAATGGAGTATTATTGTCCAGCAAGAAATGATAAATACAAGGCGTTCAGAGAAATACGGGAAGATTTATATGAATTAATGCAGAGTGAGATAGGTAGATCCAGAAGAACAGTGTTCCTAATGGCTAAAATAAAGCAAATTAAAAGAGTTGTAAGTAATTGTAATAATCTTAGTCCCAAAGAACAGATAATAAAATATACCTCTCTCCTTGGCAAAGAGCTGTGGGGTCTAGGGGACAGAATGTTGTATATATTATCAGTCAGTACTGTATCAATTTTTTATTTTTTATTTATTTAAATTATTTGTATAAGGATTTAATTTTTAGATGATAGGACAAATCTAATTTCAGTCTAAAAAAAAGCTCAACATATTTTGATTCTAATCAAAATTTTCACCTAAACTGATGTGATTTTTCCATTTTAACCTGAAAGTCAGAGACTCAGTTAAAAAATAGCTTGTCTTGAGAATACAGAGACATATCTTAGTGGAATGAGATGTTTATGGTACTTTCACCCTCATCCACTGTTGTATATCCCAGTGCTGTCACTTTTTGTTCTAAATAAAATATTTTTTCAGGATAATTAAAGAAAGATTATAAAACTCTTGACATATGGCATCAACTTATCATCAAAATAATCTCTGAATTATTAGTTAGTGGAAGTTGTAAATGTTTTTTTTTTTTTAAGTGACATGAGGTACAAAGACTGCAGGACTAAATGCCATCTGTAGTTGGTAATGACAAAGTAGACAAATAAAACTGCCTAGTTAATATAACTACTTTGACTTACTTCAAGGCATAGGGAAATATGACCATAGAGCTATAGCTATATAGGATGCTACAGTTCATCTAGTCTAGTCCCTTCATTTTACAGATGGCATTTTATGAAAATGGAAACTGAATGAGGGTATGAAACAAGCTGGACCACATTACAAAATGTGGGGGAGAGCTAGATGATCTTTAAAATCTTTTCTCAGAGACCCTGAAGAAAGCATGGGGTAGTAGAATGAGTAATCAATGACCTTAAAGACAGAAGAGATCTCGGGTTTAAATCAAGGCTCTCATATTTAAAAGTCATACGGCTTTAGGCAAGGAGCTTAATCTTAGTGAGTCTCAGTTCTCTCATCTGTTCCTGTGTATGTGGAGGGATAGAGAGGGGAGTGAGGGAAGAATAGTATCTATGATAATTTGGTGGATGAAGGGGCTTTTCTCTTAGGTTTAGATTCCACTTCTGATTGTGACCCTGAGTAAGGCACTTTCCCTCAGTATCCCAGACCACTCTCAAAGCCTATAATTTGCAGAACAATTATCAGTTTGCTTTTGAGAGTTCCCTCCATGAAAGAAATCATCAGTCTGAGATCAATACTTGTTGTATCTACAAGTGAGATGATGTAAGGATCCCTTGCCTATCTTAAAGCCCTCTATAAATACCACCAACACTATTATTCCAACTTTAAACCCATGATCCTTCTTCTAAGTAGTCTAGAACTCAAACCCTGATCTTTGGACTCCAAAGCCTCCTTTATTATCTTTCTCCAGCCAGGAGAGCATCTTGGGTTGCTGGGCAACTCCAAGAAGTCCTGACTGATGGCTTCAGTGAGATTTCATTCCATTTTGAATATGCACACGTCTCAATTCATCTTCTCCCTCCATAGTGAGGATTTATATGCTTTATTAATCACTTTGTGACAGTCGCCATCGTAGTTTCATTTAGCAGAGTAAGCCAGCCAAACCTCGTCAAGACTTCTGTGGATTTTGCCGGGCAAACTTTGGCGTCCTGGCAATTCCAATCGCTCTCGCCTAGATGAGATTTTCCAGGGCTATCCATCTTGGGTCTGTCTAATAAATCACATCTACCCCCTGCTCTTTCCCTAATTGATAGGTTGAAAAAGAGACACCACTAGATCATGTTAATGTCCCCCTAAAACAGTAGTGAGATAGAGCTTCTCTGGCAACAACATCTCAAAATGGCAGGCAGTTAAACATTTTTCCTTCCAGATACAATCTGAGCGAATGAGTGGGATTGCACTGTGGGGCTGACAGGCACGTTTTCTCCAACGCGTCTCAATTGTCCATGATAACTTTTCTATGCATTTGTCTCTTGTATGTTCAGAAGCACAGAGTATGGAGGGAGGAGCCATTAACGCGAGGCTTTCTGCTCAGGTAAGAGATCGGCAGCCGGGAATTCATGTTAGCATGACCGTGAGGATGTATAGTAATAACTGATTTGCAGTCTTGGTTGGGCTGTATCCTCCTGTGCATGGTTATTGCTTCTGTGATACTTAACCACTTACAATGCTTTCCTGGGAAATACATGATTGATTTCCCTAAACTCCTAAATGAGCACAATTTTATACTTATTGCAAACCAAGATAGTTGTAAAATGGTATTTTTTAAAGTGACATGAGGTACAAAGACTGCAGGACTAAATGTCATCCGTAGTTGGTAATGACAAAGTAGACAAATAAAACTGCTTAGTTAATATAACTTTTTTTCTTACTTCAAGGCATAGGGAAATATGGCCATAGATCTATAGCTATATAGGATGCTAAAGTTCATCTAGTCTAGTCCCTTCATCTTACAGATGGCAATTAAGGCCCAGAGATGGTTAAATGGTTTATTCCCAGTCACATAAGGAAGAAGAGGCAAAGCCAGGATTTGATCCTGGAAACTTTGACTCCAAATCGGGCCCCTTTGTCTGTGCTACACTGCTTTCTATTATACCTACTTATTAAATCGAAATTTTTTTTTGATTGTTCAAGGAACAATTTTCATATAGAATCAAATAAGAAAAATTAATTGACTTTTCACTTTGTAAGTCTTCACCAAATATATGTTAAATTGTTCATCAGTTAATAGGCTCATAGATTCTAGACCTGAAGAGATTATTTAGTTCCCACCTAAATAATCAGACAATTGATACTTATGAAATACCTTGATGACCTTGGAAGGGTCATTCAAAAGATGCTAAGTAGCCCATTGAATAAAGCACTAGAAGAGCTGAGTTCAGATCTGGCTTAAGATACTTATATACAAACTGTGGGACCTTGGCCAAATCATTGAAGCACTATTTGCCCCAGTTTCCTCATCTGTAAAATGGGGACAATAATGTCACTCCAGAATATTGTGAAGATCAAATGAGAATAATTGTAAAGCAGTTAGCACAGTGCCTGGCACACAGTAGGTACTATATAAATGTTAGTTATGATTATTATTATTATCATTATCTTTGGGCCACAACTTGACTCTTTCTTTAATGCAGGGTTTATTCTAGATTGGTACAAAGAACATCAGAGACATTCAGATTGAACAAATAAATTTTACTAAAGATGAAAACTGTTTCATTGCTCTACTGGAATCATTGGACTTTCAACTTGGAAGAGTTTCTCTTTACTAAAAGCAAAACTTTGAGGTACCTTTATATTCAATTTTACCTATACCTGTAGAGAACATTTTAACTAAACCTCAGTTTGCCAGGTTTATCCATTCATTGCTTAATTGGACTAATTGTTTTTTAAAATAATAGCTTAACTGAAATGCTGGCTTAAGTCTGTATTTGAATTTAAATTGGGTATAATTCCTATACAATGAAAATCTTGATTTTAGAGGGGTGACTATCATATTTTTTATCTATACCTTGTCTGAGGCATTAATATAATCTGATTTTTTAGATGAAAAAAAAATAACAGAGAAAGCTCTATTACTATGTTGTTTAGAATGTGTGAAATGAAAGGGGGAAAAAAAAGACGCAAAATTGAGATATCCCATGGATCTCGGAGATGGAAATGAAAGCCAGAAAAATTCCTTTGGTTGGTAATTTGGCTCAGTATCTTAGATACTGCTATTCTACTAGTTTCTTTCAGAACCAAGTCTTTCCAACGATGGGGGAAATTCAGGAAGTAGAAAACAAGAGTGACATGGAAAATCACTTACTAATCATACACCCTTGGGGATGGAAAACAGAATTCCCCTTATGGTCTAATTATGCTCTGCTGTCTTTAAATGAAACCAAATCAGGCAAGTTTCCAGTCACTGCTTGATGTCTCAGAGCCCTTATTTCCCTATGTCCACAGTTTGTGATGGGAATATTTACTAACTTCCTGGCATTTTCCTCACATCAGAGATTGCCATTTTCTTCCCAGAAAAATCACAGTGTCCAGTATTTTATGTGACCCACAAGTTTTCTTAACCAGAGGAATAAGAGACACATGGACACAAAGGAAATACTTGAAGTGATTGTCTCTTTTTCTTGTACGGAAACCAGACTTTTAAGGTTGCTTTAGATCAATATAAAGCAACAGATTAACAGGCTGTTAAGTTTCTAGGCATAGAGCCATAGATTAATAATGGTTTTGTCCTAAGAAGGTCACTTGTATACTTTATAAAATAGGTGACCTGTTTATAAAAGATCACATTGTTTAAAAAATAGATGATAGGAAATACCTTTCACAATTGTGATTAAAAGGGAATTCTTAAGTCAAAAAAAGGATAGAGGGGATCCTAAAATATCAGAGAAATGAAAATGAAAATGATTTTGCTTAATGAAATCAATATAGCTAGAATAAGAAGAAAAATTGTTGAGTGGGAAAAACTTTTTATGTCAAATGCCTCTGAACAATTATGATATCCAAGATATGGAGGAACTTAATATGAATAAATAAGACCAAGAGTCATTTTCTAATGGGTGAGTGGTCAAAGGATAAGAACAAAGTTTTATTAAAGAATCACAAACTATCAGTAATCATGTGAAAGATTGCTCCAGATTATGTATAATAAGAAAAACTAAAGAACTAAAGAAATCCAAGGTTCCATTTTTTATTTTTCAAAGTATAAAAGATGATAAAAGTCAGAAAGTGTTGATACTGGATGGGACATGAGAAGACACCAAAACACTGTTGGTAAAACTGTAAAACTGGGACAACTATCTTACAAAAACAGTTTGGAATTGTGTAAGAAAAGTTACAAAATTTTTTTATCAACCCTGCGGACTCTACTATTGGGCATGTACAACAAGAGAGAAGGCAAAAAGCAGGAAAAAATGGCTTCATATTTCAAAATATTTAAAACAAGTATTCTGCAATAGAAAAAACAAAGCAAAAATGAGAATGAGGTTGGTTCCATCTATTGGGAAATGGCTGAATAAGCCATTCAGCTTATAAATAGAATACTATTTCTTTGTTTATACATTTCAGATGTGTCTGACTCCATGAACCCTTTTGGAGATTTTCTTGCCATTTCCTTCTCCAGTTAATTTTACACATGGGGAAACTGAGGCAAAAAGATTAAATGATTTGTCCAGGGATCACCTAGCTGGTAAGTGTTCGCTGCTGGAATTGAAATCAGATCTTCCTGACTCCAGGCCCAGGACTCTATCCACTGTACCACTTAAATGTCCTATTATTTCTCTCTAAGTAATGAAAAACATGTGGAATTCAGAGAAACATAGAAGGTTTTATGTGAACTGATATAAAGAAAACAGAAGCAGGAAAACAAGATGCATTATAATGATAATAATGTAAATGAAAACAACATTAAGGACAGAAGAGATCTGATTAGTTGTAATGTTAAAAGTAGGGTCTACAGAACAGATGCAAATAGATTTCTCCTTCATTTGTGCCTCCACATGACTATCTATAAAACATGGAAAATACCACATGGTGAATCATCTGAAATAGACTCATTTAAAAATCACATTAAGTTATATTGTTTGGATTAAATAGGCAAAGGCTACTCATATTTTGCCAATTTAATAAACTCAATAAAACCTGCTTTGAGATCATTGGATACTTTGAAGACAAATTGCTATTTTGCAATTATATATGCCAAAGAAATTTAAAATAGTCGATAACCAAAGTCAATATAGTTTGGGGTTTCTTGTATATTTTCCTCTCCACAAGTTTACTTTCTTTAACTGCATTTCCCCCTTATTTATGATGAAAATTGTCATGCAATACATGCATGGTACATAGGTAAATCATGTCTATGTGATATGATAAAAGAAGTGAATCTGAGTTTCAAAACTCTAATCTGTAGGCAAAAAACAGAGCTGATTGTGAGGTTTTCAACAAAGATCTCAAAACACTTTTTCACATATACTAGTTAGCTTATTACTCCTCTCACTACTTGAAAATCCAGTTTATCTACTCTGGGTTAAGGAGGCATGGAAAGTTTGTGAGAATTGGAGGTCTGGTCCCTTGACTACCAGTTTCTGTTTGATCTGCTAAATTATGATGCTCTTTACTATGTTTATAATAAAATAGTCACTGGATAGACTTATTCCCTTGTGATGTTAGGAGCAAACAAGGAAGTATATTTCTCGAAACTTCAGTGGAGAAATCAAGAAAAGACACGTAGAAAGGGTCATATAAGATGGACAGCCATGGCTCATTTGAGATCACTATTGGATGACCTGTGTGGATGAGATCACAGATCCATTTCTATATGCATTTCTATGCGATTTGTGATGGCACTCTTGGTAACTAAGAAGCAGAAGTAGCAGAAGGAAAAATAAATACAGAATGCTAAATTTTTCAGGATTTTACTAAAATAGATGCTTTCTAGTTTTCCAGACTGAAAGCAATGTTAATTTCCATATGTCCATCAATAAAAATGTAAGCATCAATGGAACATTTGGGGACACCCATTTTGGGGAAGATAAGTCTTCTCATCCTCCTACCCATTTACATTTCTATGCATTCATATCTATTTCTGGGGTTTGATTAGCATATAGTTCTTGCACAAGGCTCTCTAACCATCAGGTTAGTTTAAGGGACATGTACATTCAGCAATGAAGTGCCACCTGACACTTGAGGGCATCAATGAAGAGTCTGAATTTATATCAGAATGAAAAAAAAAAACTGCTTCCTTCCAGTTTGATAGTTGGGAATGCCATCTTCTTTCCTGGTGAGTGGAAATCTTTGAATTCTATCCCAAAACTGGTGCTCCTCAAACAATCTCAACCCTTACCCCAGCGAAGCAGGTTGAAAAGACTGATACCATTTTGACAGACATCATCAGCTTAAATGCATGTCATCATCCCATCTGCAAATGAAACGTGAAGTTAATTGTTTCACCCAAGGAGGAAAAGCTTCGCCAGTTTACTTTAGAAGGGAAGCTTCGAGCATCTCTGCACCCTGAAGCTTTGCTGAAAATATTATTAGTTACACGTCAGGAAGACTGGTTTCTGAAAGCCTTTTCCAATGTGACATTAATAATTTATGAATAGTCCAACACACAAAAACCATATTTGTAAGGCTGACTGAAGGGAAAGATAGACCGGAACTTAGATTTTTAATGAAAGGATGTATAAATAAGGGAAAAGACAAAAAGACCCCTGTGGGAAATCTACAAAGTATGTACTTCATGGTGCCAAGGTTGTCATTCATTAGGCAGCAAAGGAAGAAAAAAAATCCAACGTGGTTAAAGAAGGAAAAGTGACACATTGCACCTTCTTCCCTGGAACATCTGCTCTCTGGGTGTCTGGCTGCATCTAAGCAGTCACATCTGGTTAAAGGAAATTTTTACTACTTTTAGGGCTTGTGGAGCTATTATAGCTACGGACGACCGTGCACATTCTATTCAGCCTCATGTATTGTCAACGGGATTGTCAGCAAAGTTCTGACGGCAGGATCTTTATTACTGGTGATTATGGGAGCGGGAGAGTGAACACAGCTTGAGCTGGCAATGAGAAGGAAAAGAATTTTTTTTCCACTTTGACTTGAAAATTGGAAATGCAAAATATAAAGGGCAACGAGACACTAAATGAATGAAACCCCAGGAAGACAGTTTTCCTAGTATTGATGCATTTTCAATTTATCTTCAATTAAGTACAACATAACAATGAAGTGTGGAAGGAGAGCTAGGTTTCTTTAATCTGCTAAATTACAATGTCAGAATCCTAAAATATATTTTTTCCTTTCTGAGCAGCCACTAGCTGGTAACTCATGCTACCATGTTTTGGCTTCATTAAAGTGTGAGCTTAGGTGCCCTTCTGATATGGGCCTAGATGCAGGGAGATCCTATAAAAGCCATATGTACCGATTGCATTTTCTCTCAATTCCAAATCTTAATGAGGCTTTGCAGCAGGCACACACTTAATGTTCTAAATGATACTCTAGTTACCTATTGTGAGATTAAGCTGAATCTAAAAACATGTGTCAGAGCCTTTCCTAAAGTTATTTCTTTTAGCAATCATTGCATATGAAATGTGTCCTACATGATGAAATGCAATACTAGAAATGTCATCCCTAAACAAAAGTCAGGTCATGATCTGATAAAAGCAGCAGAAAACATTCATTTATTCATTCATTTGGAGATTAATGTCTTATATAACTATGGATGATGAAAAAGTATGCAAAATGATCCCTGCATTAAAGTTACTTAGCATCTTCTTAATTCCATATAACACTGCCTTATATCCTTTGCCTATGAAATCTTACGGACCACTTGGTAGTTCCTCTCTTTGGTGCTTGTAATAAATAATTTGATATTAGAGCATTCTTTTGTAATCATATTCCCTTTTAGATGCTCTAAGAGGACAGAGATTCTATCTTTGCAAATTTTGATTATATTGGTTTTATGATCCTGGGCAAATCATTTAATTTTTTCAGGGTCCCCAAATCTTCTCTAAGACTATACAAGTACTCATCTACATTAATAGAGGGAGTTTTCTTACTGGGAGCTTCATATACTATTGAAATCATAGATCTAGTTTAAAACAAACATAACATTTTCCAAACCACAAACACATACATACACACAAACACTCACACACATATATTCCAGGATTAAGCACAATATTTCAAGGATTTGTGATTTCATCATTGAATGGAGATTGATTGTGATTGTGGATTGATGTAGGTTATAAATCCTCAACAACTTAGTTTTTAAAAAATGCATTTTTTCTGATTACTTTTTAAAAATGTCACCTACATTTCCTTAATGGGAGTGAACAATAACACTGTTGACTTAAGAGGTGTGTGTGTGTGTGTGTGTGTGTGTGTGTGTGTGTATGTGTATGTATGTTTGGGGGAGAGGGGTAAGGAACGGTACTCTGGCACAGCAACAGGGCAGAAATTGGTTCCTGAGACAGTAGAGCTAAGTGGCTGAGATAGGTCCAATCATGGTTGCTAGAGGTCCAGTTGAGAGCATGAAATGGCAGTAGGGACCCAACAACTTAGTAAAGCATCTTGGAGAGTTGCTTGGATAAAAGCAACCTAAGCTTAGGAAAACTAGCCTGTAATGAATAGACACATGGTCCATCATTGGGCCTGTAATCAAGGAATTCTGTAAGTCTTTCAGAGTTTGTGCTCTGCTAACAAAGTCTTTAGGAAATCCAGGTTACCTGGATGCCAACAAAAAGTCTTGATGAACGTCTTTTATGGAGATTAGTAGGACATATCCAAACAAAAATTATCATAAAGTAGTTGAAGAAAAAGCTATATAAAGTATAAGGAATATACTTAGCTACAATATTGTCTCTATATTGATTGATAAATAATTATTTTTCTAGTTATTTGGAATGATAAAGCAATCAATTAATTAGGATTTAATAAGTACCAATTATCCTTTTAAAAAAGCAGTATTCCCAATAATCCACAAGTCCAGCATTGAACTAGAAATGTATAAAGTACAATTTTGTATTCAGCCCCTGCAAGGAAAAAGTGGGAATATCTAAGAGATTAAAAAAAAGGGGAAGGGGGAAAATTGTTGTAAAAGTTTCAAATATGGAAGATTGAGGAAATGGTAATCTCACTGAAAAAATAAAAGGGAAAACAGAATTAAATGGAAAGCTAAGAAGTTTGGTTTTGGCAAGTTTATTTTGAACATTCAGGTAAGCAGTTGGGATCTGGAGGTCGGTAGCTTGGTAGATGGGACAGAAGTAGAGAGACAGATTTTGTAGTTACTCACATAAACATCACAGGATCATAAATTGAGATCCAGAAGAGACCTTAGAAACTACTGAGTCCAATTGACTCATTTTTACAGAGAAAAAAAATTGAGGTTTAAAGGATTTAAATAACTTGCCAAGGGTCACGTAGCTGTTAAGTATATGATGTCATCTGAACTAAGTCTTCTTGATTCTGATTTCAAAACTGTTCCATTTTAAAAAGATAAAAGTCTTGATGGACATACTCTTTGATCAGTGGTCTAAATCCCAAAGATCCCAAAGAGATCATAAAAAATGGAAAAGGACCCATATGTACAAAAATGTTTGTAGTAGCTCTTTTTGTGGTGGCAAAGAACTGAAAATGGAAGGGATGTCCGTCAATTGGAGAATGGCTGAACAAGTTGTGAAATATGAATAAAATGGAATACTATTATGAGCAGGCAGATTTCAGAAAAACCTAGGAAGACACATCAACTGATGCTGAGTGAAGTGAGCAGAACTAGGAACACATTGTAACAGCAACATGGTGTGATGGTCAACTATGACAGACTTTGCTCTTCTCAGCTATGCAGTGATCCAAGATAATTCCAATAAACTTGTAATGGAAAATGCCATCCATGTCCAGAGAAAGAACTATTGAAACTGAATGCAGAATAATGCATACTATTTCCCTTTTTTTCCTATCTTGTGAATTTTCCTTTTTGTTTTGATTTTTCTTTCAAATTGTGATTAATATGGAAATATGTATAAGATGATTGCATATGTATAACCTACACACACACACACACACACACACACACGCGTGCGTGCATCCGTGCGTGCGTGATGTGAATTCCTTGTTATTTTGGGAAGGGGGAAGGGAGGGAAGGAGAAAAATTTGGAACTCAAAATCTTACAAAAATGAATGCTGAAAACTATTTTTATATGCAATTAGAAAAAATAAAATACTCTTAAGTGGATTTATTATTAAAAGATACAGTCTTGACCTGAATCAGAAAAATCAGTGGGCATTTACAAATGTAGACATAAATGGTAAAGAAAAGATAAAATATTATATTCAGGTGCTGAGATATTTTCATTAGTGAGTATAGCTTTATCTAAATCACCAACTCAAATCTGCTCCAGACTGTACTATAAAGTCACTTTCAACTGAACCAAACCAGGTCCCATGTGGAAATCTTGATGTTTTGCCACCATGTCTCCCTTCTTCCTCTCTTTTCCCTCCCTCCATTCCTCCCTTTCTCCCTTCCTTCTTACCTTCATTCCTTTTCCCCTCCCTCCCTCCTGCCTTCTTTTATTTTTTTCTTTCCCAGGAAATCAGGGATAAGTGACTTGCCCAGGACTACACAGCTAGTAAGTATCAATTGTCTGAGGCCAAATTTGAACTCAGGTCCTTCTGACCCCAGAACAGGTGCTCTACCCACTGTACCATTTAACTTCCCCTACCCTTTCCCATTTTCTATCTCTTGTTCCAGGAACAACTGTCACATCATTATTGTGATGCTACTGAGGAATATGACTTCATTTCTCAGTTCTATGACTGTTTAGACCCAAAGTCCCTCCTCTATAAATACTGTCTCCCCCAGTACAATGTAAGCTCCATGAGGGCAGAAATTATCTCAATTTTGTGTGTGTGTGAGAAAGAGAGAGAGAGAAAGAAAGAGAGAGAGAGAGAGAGAGAGAGAGAAAGACAGATGATAGAGACAGAGAGAGAGACAGAGAAAAAGAGAGACAGAGAGGGAGTGCCTTAGCATAGGCACATAGAGTAATTTAATAAATATACATCTACTTTTTATACAATTAGCTCTCTGAAGGATCAATAAGGACTGAGAAGAGGTTTTGAGGGAGAGAAGGAAAACCTATTTAAATTACACCATATCCAGAAAGAGTTAAAAGTTATGATTAAACTGGATGAGAAAGGGATCAATCAAAATCAAGGGATTAATAGTAGCTCAGTTTATTCATTCATCTATTCAATAAGTAGTTATTATATATTTCTGATGTATAAAGAGTCATAGACATTGAGGTGGAAGAAATATTAAGACACAGGCCTTATATACTACAAATTGATGGAATAGAGTGGAAACTAGGGAATACACATGTGAAACATTGGTAAATAATGCAAGGCAGAAAAAGATATGTGCTATATTTACTATCTTTGGAATCTAACCTTCATGTTTTAACAAATCCTTTAAATTCTCTGATCCTCAATAGTCTCAATGTGGACTGTGGAATTATATCTCCATATAGGTATGTATGTACATGACTTCCCTAAGATCATCAGCTTACCATCCAATTAATGGTTGAACCAAAACTATAAACAGTCTCTTTATTTCCAGCACCATATTTTTTTTCTCTTTCCCTATGGTAGAGGGGATGGGATAACAGTGTATACCCATGATTTCATCACTATAGGAAATTCCCTGCTGTGGACGGATGAATACCTCATCTGTAACAAAGTCTTAGGGAGTTGCCTAAGACCTTCATAAGGCAGGACAAATCTTCCTGACTCCAAGGCTGGCGATGACTCCACCCATCATAATGTATTGCTTCTCCACTGCTACATATTGATGATGCTTTATGCACTGTTTGAGACTACTGTGATAAATAGCCCCAGAAATACAGAAGTACAGAAGAATGAAGTATGTGATCACTGATAACAGAAAATTGGCAGAAGGAAACTAAGTTAATACATGTGATCTTAAATTTACAGATGCACCCTCACCATCAAAGCCTAAGAATGTCTACCACCATGACATAAAAAGGAACTCATGAAGGGCGATCTGTTTTCACTTGAATATCATCTGGTACACTATAAGCAAATGCGAGAAGGACATATGTGCATTTCACAGGCTTGATCTGGGGTGGATAACACAGGGATTAAAAGGCCCTGAGGTCTCTTAGACAAGACTATGCTATGTCAGCATAATGTCAAGAGAATGTGTTTGTTATGGTCTTCAAAGGAAAGATATTTCATGTACGTCATTCCAAGGTTATAAACATTATTGGAGGTCCATAAAAAGCTTTATATTCAAGCAGCAAAATAAAAAATAGTTGTAAGCTGCAGTGCTCTAGCCATATACCAGTCATTTACTGTATATTTTTCCTTTTTTCCCTGAAAAATAAAATGAGATAAAAATAAATTGTAAGTTCCCTTCCTCCCAAGACATACTCTCTAGAAATATCAATAAGAACCCCATGATTCAGAGACAGACAGAAAGAAAGCAAGAGAGAGACAGAGACAGAGAAGAGACAGAGAGAAGATGAAAGAAAGGAAGGAAGAAAGGAAAGAAGGGAGGCAGGGAAGAAAAAAGAAAATAAAAGAAGAGAAGGAAAGGAAGAAAAAAGAGAAAGAGAAAGAAAGAAGAAAGGAAGAAAGAAAAGGAAGGAAAGAAGGAAGAAAATGAAGTAAAAAAAAAGGAGAGAAAGAGCAAAGAAAGGAAGGAAGGAAGAAAGAAGGAGAAAAGGGAGAAAGAAAGGAAGAAAAGAAAGAATAAATACTCATCATTGTTAGCAATTGTCTCTTAGGAGTTCAAAAAGAAAAGTTTCTTTCCCCACTGATTTTGACCTTTTCTATTTGGCAGACGTTGATTTTTTTTCCTGCCTGTGTTTCTAATGGAGCTTGAAATTAACATGGTTTTTTGTTTACCTCCTAATTTGTGTACCGCCATCATCAATGTTGTCAGCATAGTTCTGGGAATAGGGTTTGTTTACTGCTTCTGTTGAGCCAGCAAATGGGGTAGAAGAACAGAGAAGCTTGCTCCCCTCATCCCACTCTTGTTCAGATTCTCTAACCATCACTTCATAAAAATTGCTTTCATTGAGCTTCCAATGACTTTTTTTGCCTGCAAAAGCAAAAACCCTTTATAAATCCCTGTTCTTCTTGACCTTTGTAGCTAAAATGGATGAGCATCTTCTCCTTCCATTAACTTCCTCCAACTACAGTTTCCAAGGCACTTGTCTTTTTAAATAGTTTACTTTTCCCCTGCACACAATTCTTTGGAGGTCCTTCTGGATTCTTGTGTTTATTTTTTTCCATCCATTCTCTTACTTATACCACCTAATCTCCAATTGATATCTGTGTGGCATGCAGTTGGTACTTAATAAATGCTTAATTATTGGTTGATTAACCCCCATTTGCATTCTTTATTTTCTGTTTGTGTGTGATTTATATATATATATATATATATATATGTATTAATATTACACACACATATATCATTCAGTTCTGCTTGTTCCATTTTTGAAATCTCCATTTGTTTATTTAAAACTTACATATTGAAATATTTTGAAATGGAAGTTTTACATTTATAAAGCTATTTTTAAGCCCTCTCCCTTAAGCCCTTATTTTTCTGCATATTGGGTGATGCTACCAATTTGAAAAACAGAGAGGGCTTAATATTTTACCCCTTAGACTCTTAATTGTTCTTTGTTCTCAATATTTGTTCAGCAGATCCTCCTGTTTCATCATCATTGCCTAACAAATTAAGTGCTCTCAGTACTCATACTCTCAAGTCCCATTTCCTCCATGAAGGATCCTAAATCATTAAATAACACTGCTATTCTACTTACAATTTCAGAAATGAAACGCCTTAATCATGGTTCTTGTTTTATTAGCAAACAACTTGGGTTTGAGGTTATGGGAATGAATAAAAACTGGTGGACTTGCAAACCTGCTAGCTCTTAGTTATAGAATTCATATAAAATTTCTGACGGTTTTTCTTGACTAACCTAAACCCAGATTTTCTACATATGCCTCTATTTCTACCAAGTTTTTTCTTCTTCCTCTTCAGTTTCTCATATGTCTCTTATTAGCCTAGAGTTTTTCCTCTGATCTGCTGCTAGTATAGTGGATAGAGCCCTGGACCTGAAACCAGTTAGATCTGAGTTCAATTCTGCTGTAAGTCACTTACTATGTTAACTCTGGGTAAATAATTTAATTTTTGCCTCAGTTTCCTTAACTATAAAATGGGGATAATAATAACACACTCTATAGACTTGTAAAAATCAAATGGGATAGTATTTGTAAAAAAAAAAAAGTGCTTAGCACAGTGTCAGGCACATAGTAGATGCTACATAAATGCTTATTACCTTCCCTTTCTACCTTCAAATGTGCCTGGGATTGTGAATATGACCCTAGAACTGGATAAGATATTAAAAATCATTTACTGAACTAATAATTTTAAAAATGAAGAAAACATTCTTCCCTTCTAAAACTTGTGATTTATTTTTAAAATGTTCTTTCTAAAATGAAGTAATGCATACACACATTCATTTAAATCATTATTATCATCACCAACAACAACAACTTAACAGGTGATTTGGGTCTGGACATGTGAGAATTTGAAATAAATCCAATAGCAACACAGACAAAGATATTTAGTGAACAATGAACTAGGCAATAAAGAATTCAGTCATCACAAACTACAACCATAGTTTTGTGATTCAGACAATTAATATACTGAGTATGACATTTTGTAGAGCTCATGGACTGTAATGATATACAGTGACAATTGTCACCTGGGAACATGTACATCTCTAGGGAGAACCTTAAGAGATTTGTGGTGGATGTGCTGAAACACAGAAGAGTCATACAGACAGCAGTAGAAGAAAAGAGTGTGGATACGAGCAATAACCATCGGTGCTCCATATTATTGGGCCAATTAAAAATAGATAAATATTAAATTTTGCTAGGAGGAGGCCAAGCAGACTGGATTTCATTTGGGAAATTGCAAGGCACTTTTAACAATGTCAAGCTGCCCCCGACAACGAAAAGCTCATCTTTTTAATACCAGTGTTCTATCATTTGGTTGCAGATTATAGAACTCCATGATCTCCAAAGACTCAAAATCAAAGGCGGAACAAAGGGAAATGTAAAGATTGGTGGTGAATTTCAGAAGATAGAATCACTAATTTAAATCTATGTGATTCAAGTCAATTTAACAAGCATTTATTCCTCTTGCATTCATGTGATTGGAAAGGGAAGTAAGCCAATTATGTGCTAAAAGTGAGGAATAACAGATATACAACTTGGATGTGAGGATGGTATCTATGAAAGATCAAAAGACCTAGAGGAAGGACTCTGGTATGTTAGGTATGTCCTTTCTGGAAGATTTATGGAAGGACAAGAAACCCAAAAAGTTGCTTATGATAAGGATTATTTAGATTGTGCTTTATATCATGAATCCATAGAAGGGAGGAGATTTTAAAGAACATTAAAACATCTTTTTTTAAAACATCTTCTATGAGCCAGGCCATGTGCTAAGTGCCTTAGAAATATCTCTTTGATCTTCACAACATCCTGGAAGCAAGTCCTATTAGTATTTACATTTTATTGTTAAGATAATAGGCAAGAGGTTAAATGTCTTATCCAGCTAGTATGCGTCTGAGGTTGGATTTGAACTCACTTCTTCCTGGCTCTGGGTAGGTAGGTGGCAGAGTAGAGCACTGGGCCTGGCGTCAGGAAGATTCGTCTTCCTGAGTTTGAATGTGGCCTTAGATACTATCTGTATTACCATGGGGAAGTCATTTAACCTTGTTTACCTCAGTTTCCTCATCTATAAAATGATGTAAAAAAAAAAATGGCAAATTGCTCCACTATCTTTGCTGAGAAAACCCCGAATAGGGTCACAAGAAGTCAAAAAGAACTGAAAAATGACCAAATAACAACTTTCTGGCTTCAGATTCAGTGGTTTATCTACTGTGCCATCGACCTGTGTCTAAATAAGATCATAGCTCAATCAACCAATCAATCTGCAAATATTCATCAAGCAACTCTGTTGTGTCAGGCACTATATTCAGGGCTCTGGATACAGATAGGGAAATTAATCTGTGTTAGATCTTAAGGAGGTTACATTCACACAGAGAGGATATCATGGAAATAACATGTGCATATATTGCTAAATACAAGATTTTGGGGGGGAGGTGAAAGGCACTGCTACTAGCAGGAGTAAGGAAAATTTGATCTAGATATCTATATTTTGAAGGATGAAAGAATTCATTCTAGAGAGCAATTTGGAACCATGCCCAAAGGGCTGTAAAACTGGGCATACCCTTTGATCCAACAGAATGAGTACTCATTGTAGTTGAATTTTGTTCTAGAAGAGGGCTATAATATCAGGAAAGTGATATCATGAATTGTAAGTGAATTGGATTTTAGTGTGGGAGGACTGTGTAAAATCACCAGGCTCACTTTCTCCTCCAGAGCTATCTGGGTCCAGTGGCAAGCTATAGATCAAGACTGGAAATGGCTCCTGGGTAATCATTAATTAATTATTGAATGACAAATGAAAGAATGAAAGGAATTTTGAGTTATTTCTTACTTTTAAAAAAAAGGAAATCTAAATTCAGCATTTATGATACTTGTTATTTCCCATTGCATGATAACAGGACCATAGAGTAAATGAAAAAGAGTGATGGATTTATTGACTCTTTCCAAAGTCATTCAAAAGTTTTGCTCCAAAGGGTGAGTAGATTTTGGTTTCATTTCTCATTAAGCATACAACATGAGAGTAAGTGGATCAGAATTTTCCTCCAAAATAATAATAATTCCATATCATTGCTTTGAAATCAGATTCACAAGATGGTCACCAGCATGTGTGAGGGGGGATTAACATGTCTAGGAAAGCCTTCACTCAAGAATTAGCTTCAATAAAGGGATCAAAGGTCCTTCAGTGACTTCCTACATCTTCACACTCCTGGCATAAGGTAAATCTGACTGTGACCCACACAGAGAGTTTCAGGGTGGTGGAGCATGGAATGAGAGGACTCTAAGATTGCAATCTTAGAATAATGAGAACAGTTAGGAGTTTACACCAATCCCCATCGCCATTATAGTAATTGTCATATAAGCAGATTGAACACATTTGTCTGTTCTCATTTCAGTTTTTGCCACAAGACTGATGTACTAGAATTTTAATGCTATATAATTATATATTCTGTAAATTAAAGCAGCATGGCATACTGGATGGGAATAGCATATTTTACACTTCATTACATCTACTCTGACTGTATTGCTGCTAAGTTCTGCTTTTTCTTTCTACCCTGAGACATCTTTCTGATATTTGCTGAATGCCTATTAGATAGGGAGAAATTCATCAAGGTAATGTCATGGCACTGGAGTCAATGCAGCCTGGAAAAAAAGCTGGGGAGAATGCTGTCTAAATCTTGGCAATGGTTCACAGAGAGGTTGGCCCTATGGATATATAGAGATAACAAGCAGAATAGCTATAGGCATTATGGACAGGTGCTAGATCATCTCTCCTTTGGAGGACTCCAAAAAAGATTAGTCAATCCTAGATTCAGCCCAGAAGTTTAGGTAAAAATTGCTACAGATCTAGTAACCAAAAACAAAATGTGAAATTTAGCCTTAAAGTTGGTTTTGAATCCAATGACTTGTCTCAGCTCCAAACCAGTTTCTCAAGGAAACTGATTTGTCTTTGTTCCTTTTTAAGGCTCTTCTTATGTAAATAACTGGTTATATGTTGTCTTCTCCACAGGAATGTAAGCTTCTTGAGGGCAGGGACTGAATTTCTGCTTTTTGTTGTATCCTCAGAATTTATGATACTTCTTGGCAGATAGGGAGTGCTTAATAAATGTTTCTTAACTGAATATCATTAAAAGTTATTAAAGATCAGTTTTCAATTTTTTGCTCCCCTCTTTTTTCTACACTTTTCCACCTCTATATTTTCATTTTGAAGCTCATTCTAAAGCTCTAATTTCATTTCTCTAACTCTCTATCAGATACTGCTTCTTTGATAGTTGAGTATCACTTCAAACTCAGCACAAAAGAGAGGGAATTCACCGTTTTCCCCATTGCTCAGCTCCCATTCCCAAGAAATTTCACTACCATTCTCTTAGTCATTCAGACTTTAAACTTTCTTTGATGTCTCCTTCTCCACCATTATTCTGTAGATTTCCCCCTCTCCCCTATAAAATGCTTCTCATAAATCAAAGGCAATAAAAGATTATCCAGTTTACTATGGATAAATTACAGTACTTGATTTTGAAGGTTTGATCCAGAAGACATCATTGATAAACTTCAACCTCTTAAACAGACTTTTGAAGTAGATTTTCTTTATATGTTTCTTGCTACCTGGATCTTCTGCCCCTTGCTAGAGAATTCTCAGCTACTGCTTCTCTCATCTCTGTGATTTAAGATCATCCTTTAATGTTTTTAGTAGCTTTGTGATCTCACTGATGCAAGTACTCCCTCCAGAGGTACAGCTCACTACTCCTGGTCCTAGCATAAATAAAATACCTAATGTACTAGTGGGACAATTAGGCAGCACAGTGGATAGAGAACTGGGCCAAAAATCAAGATGACTCATCTTCCTGAGTTCAAATCTTGCTTCAGACATTTACTAGCAGTGTGATTCTGGGTAATTTAACTATATTTGTCTCAATTTCCTCATTTGTAAAAATGAGGTAGAAAAGGAAATGATAAATCACTCCAGTATCTCTGTCAAGAAAATTCCAAATGGAGTCACAAAGAGTTGGACATGACTGAAAAATAAACAATGAAATAAAATGGTGGTTATTACCTAGTTTTGACATTGTATAGACACCAATGGGACCCTACAGACTATCACAGTACAATGGAGCAGCCATTTTTTCACTGATGATAACCTTCATACTCCTCTGATGCAATTCTACACAACTAAGATGTTGCAAAGTCTTCCTACTATAATTCTTTCTGTTGTCTCATAGAGATGAACTATAGCTTTGTGGTTTTTTTTTAAGTGACTGGTTTTCCATAATTTGCAACCATCCATTGTCCCTATAATATTAAAGATAGAAGTCAGGCTTGTGATGTCATTGGTATAGGGAACTCCTTTTAATGATGCAAGTGGGATTCTTTTCTGCAACATATCTCAGGGAGTTACTTATCTAAGATTACACAGACCTTGAAGCCAAGTGCTTGTTCTGAGAGCATCACTACCTGGGATACTTCTCCACACAATTGTAGTTACGCTAAAAATATGGATCTGTGCTTCAGGGAGACTCTCAGGGTCATTAAAAATATTGCATCCTTCCAAAGATAATCTAGATTGTTCATCCTTCTTCAGTTCTGGGCCCAGAACATTGTCCATTTGCAATGTCTGCATAAGAAAGTTGAATGAGAAGTATACATTGAGGTCTATCATTGCCTAGAAGTTGTTGTCTATAATTCACTTGTTTTTTCCTATATAGTCAAGCTGAACTTTTGAAAGTTATCATTTAGGAGGCTGTACCATTTTCTAGCCTCAGATACTTCCTAGTTGTGTGACTTAGTAGGTCACTTAACCTCTATTTGCCTCATATTTTTTATCTGTAAAATGAGTTGGAGAAGAAAATGGTAAACCATTCCATTGTCTTTTCCAAGAAAAGCCCAAATGGGATCACAAGGAGTCAGACATGACTGAAAATAACTAAACAAAAAACCATTTTCCAGGGATTGATTCAATCACCACAATGTCATCTACAAATAAGCATTTGAAGGACCTTACCATTTATAGGGAATTTCTCTTCTATTTGGTCTCTGCATTGGGCATCCTCCATTGGCTGTGGCAAATATCTTTAACAGGAATATATCTCCCTGATTTCTGCATTTCTGTTTTTTTTTTATCTTAATAAGCAGAGGATCAGTGAACAAAGTTATCTCTATTGTTATATCTTGTAGAAAAATCTTGTATGACTTTGACATATGTTCTGAAATATCTTATAGGAAAATAAACTTTAAGGTAGTAATTTACTCTGCCAAATCAAATGCAAGTTCATACTCAGCAAACAAATATAATAGGATCTTTTATGTTCTCCTACCTTTTAGTCATTTTTGTCATTACAAAGATTTGGTTTGATGTAGAAAATTATTTTCCAAAGCCCATTATTTCCCTTTTCATATCTTTATCACGGATACTCTACATGTACATGTAGATTATTCACATGAAGATTTTAATGAGATGGAAAAGTAGGCATGGCAGTAATTAATATTTTTTCAAATGACCTTTACCCCTCTTTGGATATAAGGGCTGTGATTCCTCTCCTTCCTACACCTCTCTAAAATGTTTGTTTTCTTCCAATCTTTCAATTTTTCAAAGAATCAATCCTCTAATGTCCTCAAAGTTATGTGTATTTCCACAGAGATATATGGTATGTATATTGGATCTAGACCAGCTACTCTTCATATTTTTACTTTCTTTAATGACATTTTTACTTCTTCATGCATCATACTGAGTTCTTTGATGTTAGAATTCAAGTGTGGTGACTCCCCCATAATTAAAATGAAAGCAGTTTATTATACTGAGACCTGAGACTCGGCTTTCTTGATTGGTGAATGGACACTGATTTACATAGCTCACGATTATATATCTAACCATTCCCAGAGCAAACCATCCAGATCATGTTTTACATTTCATTCAGCTGTCTACCTGGTGATCTTGTAATCTAATCTGCTGCTTCATCCTCCCTAACATAAGCTTTCCAGAGACTATGCCCTAGGGGAATTATTGCATTACAGTTTAAAATTCCTTCTTTGGGGTTCACTGTACCCAAAAACATACAATTAATTTTATCTAACCATCCCCAGCCCAGATCATCTAGACCCTCAGCTTCTTACACTGCAGTTCAAGACTCCATATAGGGTCTCATAACTCAATATGGGGGTCAGGAAATTATGATTTATTATCTGTAAATATTTGATTTGTATATGTAATTCATATACCTATACACCTGGGGTCACATAAAAATTTTTCAGGCAAAAAGGGGTCACAAGTGGAAAAAGGTTAAGAGGCCTTTTTCTAAACCATACATTATGTTCCATTAAGGCTATAAATCCAAGTCATCATTTTGCTATTTACTCTACCATTATGGATAATCCCTTGCCCCTTTGTCCTTTCACTATTCTTATCATCTCCCTCCCCCCACCTTGTATTTCTGTACTCAAGTTACTGAATACAAGATAATGGAAATAATGCAACCATGCCAATGAGATCCACTAAAACTCATGCTATCAAACCTCAACTGGGTTCCCAACTGCTGCATTTAATGTCTGATGGACTATTATACTCCCCACAACAGATGTTCAGAATTTTTCCTCTCAAGACTCTGACTCCATCTCTCTGTGGATGATTTTGCCTTCTTATTTTATTGAAAAAGATTGAGGTAATTTATCATCAGATTCTTCATCTCTCCTCCTCCAAACTTCAAAATTGTCCTGTACCTTCACCTGTTCTCTCTCTTATTTTCTCTGGTCCTCAGAAAGATGTAGATTTTTCTTTGGTTTTATTTTTTCTGGAAATCTAACCCCCATTTCCTTTGGGGATCTGGATCATTTATTTATCTTCCTCATTACCCTTCTATTCCACCTTCAACCTCTCATCTTTATCTTCTCCTTAAATAACTGCTCCTTCCATGATGTCTAGGAACATGGACTATTTTAAAAAATAACCTTCCTTTTTTAAAACCACTCCCTCTTTTTTTAAAAAAAAAAAAACCTTCCTTTGCTTTCTTCCATCTCCTCAAGCTATCATCTGATCTCTTTCACTGCATCATCTCTTTTACTGATCAACTTTTAGAAAGAATAATCTATACTTGCTGTTTGTATTTCATTACCACCCACTCACTAGCCAAACCATTAGAATCAGTCATTAACCATTTATCAAGCACTTACTATGTATCAGACACTGTGATAAACAATGAGATACAAAGAAAGACTACAAAAACCCTAGTCCCTTCTCTTATGAATTCATTTCAGTGGGGGATACATCAGGCAAACAACTGTGCATATAAGCTATATAGAAAAGGACTAGGAACCTTTTGCAGAAGGTAATATTTGAACTGAAACTTGAAAGAAGTCAAGAAGCAAGAAGTCAAGGTGAAAAGTGAGAGAATTTTATGGATGACAGACAGTGAAAAGCTGAGAGATAGAGTGTTATATGAGAGGAACAACAAGAAAGTCATTGTCATTGGACCATAAAGTAGGTAGAATAGAGTAGAATATATATGTCCAATCAGTTTTTTCTCTTATGCTGTTATGAAAATGCTTATTTTATTTCTTAAATTCAGAAAAGATAACATAAAATAAAAGAAGACTAGGATGGTTAGAAGAGGTAGGTAGTTCAGGGCTTTAAAAATCAAACAAAGAATTTTATATTTGATCCTGGAGGGATCCACTGGATAGGGAGCCACTGGATTTTTACTAAATGGAAGGTAACATGGTGAGACCTGCAGTTTGGGAAAGTCACATTGGCAGCTGAGTGGAGGATGGATTAGAGTAAGTAGAGACTTGAAGAGGGAAGAAGTTATTGCCAAAAGTCCAGGTGTGAGATTATGAGGACCTGGGCAAGAGTAGGAGCTGTGTGATTAGAGAAAAGGGTATACAGAGAATATGAAAAGACTTGGTAACAGATTGGATATATGATGTGGCTGTGAGGGAGGACTTGAGGATGACAGCTGGTAACAGGGAAGATAGCAGTATTTTTGATGGATATATTTGAGAAAAGGCAGGGCTTTTGTGGAAAAATGGTATTGTTTCAGAGATCAAATTGAGGGGCATTGTGATTTAGTGAAAAGAACACTGGACTTGAGTAAAGAGTTCAAATTTTGACAGACATTAACTCTGTAACTTTGGAGAAGTCATTTACTTCTCAGAAGTTTAGTTTCCCATCTGTAAAATATAAACAATAAAACACTACATAACAACAATGGCCAGAGCAACAGCAGCAGCAGCAAGAATTTATTAAATGTTTATCATGTGGTAGGTCCTGTGCTAAGTACTGGGGATGCAAAGCAAAGCAAATATTATCTTGTTTTTTGGGAATTCAGTCTACCCACTAATCACAGCTGTGTAAGAAGTTTTAGAAAACCTAAAAGTGTTGTATATATGTGAATTACTATGATATTAATATCCCCCTCTTTTTGGGTACTTTCTGCTCCCTTCACTTCTATAACACTTCTCTCTCTTCTCAGTCTCCTTCCATTGACCTGAACATTCTTTTATTCTCCATAATTTCATTATCTTCAACTGCCTTTAAGTTTTGAAATACCCTGAGAATTTTTCCTATGCCTCCTTTTACATATTTTTTACAAAATGATCTATTTTATTTCTATATATTCAATTATCACCTCTGAGAATGACTTCTATATATCTGGGCCTAATCTTTAAACTTCAAACTTATGTCCTGTTGGAACTTCAAACCTAAGTTATTCCAAAAAAACTCTTTATCATCTGCCCTAAATTTGCTAATCTTATGCACTCGTTGATGGGACCACCATCCCTCAGTCACACAGGGTCAAATTCATAGGATCTAAAGCAGGAAAAGCCTGCAAGACCCTTCATTTCTCAGTGATTAGCCCAAGACCACACAGGTAGTATACAGCAGAGCCAGCATGTGAATGCAGAATCTGACTACAAACAGTCTTTTACTTATCCCAAGTTGCTTCCTGACCAATAGTCATGTCTGCACCAATTACAGAAATTATCTTAATTGCCACCACTGATTGGCAATGTTAAGTGCTCTAAGAAAGTTAACACTTTCTTATTAACTTCAGTCACCAAATATTTAATGAGTGCCTACTATATGCTGGGTGATGTTGATATCAGAGAAGAAATATTATACATGTTCTGGGCCTGAAGAAGTTTGGAAAATAAGTGCTTCTTTCCCTTTTTGCTGAGGTCATAGGATCATAGAATTTAAAAGATTTAGATATGAAAGAGATATAAAACTTTGCCAATCCAACTGGTTAATTTTTATAGAGGGAAACTGAGACCTAGAGAGGGCCCTGATTTATTCAAGGGATTAAATGCCTGTTTAATCCAAGTCCTTTACTTCAAATTCCATTATTTATTTATTTTGAATTGAACTATGCTCTCTTTTATGGTAGAACATGAGTATACCTTAGTATAGTTGATGTGCTGATTAGTTTTCCTGAACAGTTTTTTTCCTCGTTTTACAATTTTTATTAATTGTTATAAAGAATGGCTCCTCTACAGGAGATAGGTAAGGAATATATTTAGAAATGAAGCAGATGTAAAAAAGATATCCAACACACTTTTAAGTTAGTCTAGGCAATAACACATTATAACTAATAATTCTAAGCAAAACACACATTCTAAATGGCCTTAACAATCTACCAGTTATATCTCAAAGAAGGTAAATTCCCCTAATAATTCTAAGCAAAACACACATTCTAAATGGCCTTAACAATCTACCAGTTATATCTCAAAGAAGGTAAATTCCCCTAATAATTCTAAGCAAAACACACATTCTAAATGGCCTTAACAATCTACCAGTTATATCTCAAAGAAGGTAAATTCCCTCTCCATTAAAAATATGCCTAGATGTTTTTAGGAGCCAAGATGGTGGAATAAGCAGTGAATCTGTAACCCTCCCATGTTCCCCTTCAGACAACCATAAAATAGCATCCATTGGTCCTCAACTAGTGGAACCAGCAAGGAGACAGGGTAGAACCATTGTTTAGCCCAAGGAACTTGAAGGATACACAGGCAAGATACCTCTCACTAGGGTAAGGATTGGGGGCTGAGGAGTGGGTGGGAATATACACTCCAAGACAGTGAGCCAACAACAAGTCCCACCCTAGCAAATCAGCAGGATATGTTGAACTCCAGAGTGATGCAGCAGGTGAATCCCAACACTAGGACCTTCCACATGCCTTGGCAAAACCAGAGAATCCTGCAGTCCCCAAGTCAGGGAACCACCACAAGCTCAGATGTAGCCGCAGGCAATTAGACCTCCAGTGGCAGACCTTCCTGTGATTTAGCATAGCCCAAGGTAATTAATCATCTCCATTGACTAGACTACCACAACCCTCAATATAGCCCCAGGTAAACACATTAACATCACACCTGGCCTTAGTACACATCAGATACCACCACTAGGAACCCAACACAGTACCAGGTAAGCCTCCTGACTCCTACAGTTTTCAGCAGCACTAGCCATTTCTAACCTAACCCCCACAGCCAGCACCAGGTCCCCTACGGGTTTCAGGGCAACATCAGTGCAGCACCAGGTAAACAACAAGAAGCCTCAGGGAGTACTCCTTCCATTCAGGGAATAGAGCTCAAATTTAAAATAAAAGGAAAAGGCTAAAGAGGAAGAAGGAGGGAGACAGAGAGATGGAGATGGAGAGGGAAAGAGGGAGAGGGAGAGAGGAAAAGGCAGAGAGGGAGAAGGAGAGTGGCAAAAGGAGAAAGGGAGAGAGAGAAGGCAAAAAAAACCAACCCCAAAACAAAAGCTTATCAAAGAAAACTATTACAGTGATAGGAAAGATCAAGAAACAAGACTCAGAAGAGCACAATGATGTCAAAATCCTGTGGGCAAAACCCCAAACCAAAACAGGAAGTGGTATCAAGCCCAGAAAGAGCTCAAAAAGAAGCTTCAAAATCATATAAGAGCGGTAGAAGAATGATGGGGAAAAGAAATGCAAGAGAATTGTGAAAAAAAAGTCAACAGCTTGAAAGATTGCTTAAAAATAGAACTGACCAAATGGAAAGGGAGATATAAAAAAAGAAAAAAAATATGGTGAAGAAAACAACTCCTTAAAGAATACAGTTGGTCAAAAGGAGAAGAAAGTACAAAATCTAATTGAAGATAACACCTTAGAATTTAGATTTGGGCAAGTGGAAACTAATGACTCCACAGATAGTAAGAATCAATCAAAGTAGCTCAAAAGAAGGAAAAAAAATGGAAGAAAATGTAAAATACCTCAGGAGAAAAACTATTGACCTGAAAAAAAGATCCAGGACATATAATATCAGAATCGTTGGACTACCTTGAAAACCATAATCAAAAGGAGATCCTGGATAAGATTTTCCAAGAAATTAACAAAGGAAACTGTCTTAATGTTCTAGAACCAAAGGGCAAAATGGGCATTGAAAGGATCTACCTATCACTCAGGAAGGAGATCTCAAAATAAAAACTCCAAGACACCTATCAGCCAAATTCTAGAACCACCAAATCTAGGAAAAAGAAACAATTCAATTATTTGGGGGGCACAATCAGGATTACGCAGGACTTGGCAACAACAACATTCAAGGATCAGAAGTCATGGACTTCTGGTATTCTGTAAGGCAAAGGAGCTAATACTACAAGCAAGAATTACCTATCAGGTGAAATTAAGCATAATACTTTAAGGGAAAAAACAGTCATTCAACAAAAACAGAAGGATTTCAAGCTTTCATAAGAAGACCAGAACTAAATAAAAAATTTGACCTATAATATCAAGACCCAAGAGGGTTAACCTAAAAACAGATTAAAAGGGAAAAGAAAACATAGGAGATTTGATAGTCAAATTGGTTACATCTGTATAGGGAAAAATTATACTTATAATTTTTAATAACTATCATTAATAAGAGAGCTAGAAGGACAGAAGGTATTTATTATAGATTATATAACTAATATGTCTAAGCAAAACACATATTATAAGTGGCCTTATATCATTTTACTAGTTATTCTCAGTGAAAATAAGTTCTGTCTCCATTAAGAATGTGGCATGGCCTTATTCACAGATAATGCAAAGGAGAAAGCCGTATGAGAAACAGAAATATATAGCAAACAGTACTCTCAGAGAAAGAATCAAGGGAATTGGGCTCAGATATGGTCTCCAACATTTCTTAGCAAAGTGACCTTGGTCAAGTCTGGGACCTATTTTCTCATTTAAGAAAAAAAAAAAAAAAGAATAATACTATACTGTTACTGTAAGGAAGAAATGAATCTTCAAGCACCAGAGGAATGTGAGCTGCTGTTAGTACAGAATATCTTTATCCTTTCAATAGCTTACAGAAAAGCTATAGCTTTTTACAAGGAAACCAAATGCAGGGTTCTGCTAATCAGACACAAGGTTTAAATAAATGGGAAATGAAAGAAGAAAAAGAAAAAAAGAATGACCTTGTTACACAATAAAGCTTGATACTTCTAAATCTAATGCTTCATGGGACACATGTAGACCAGGTCTTAGAAAATGGACTTGTCTTTATTCATTATTAAGGTAAATGACGGAGCCCTTAATAGAAACCCACAGCTACCAAGGGGAATTATATCTCTTCTAAAAACAATCGTGTTGACCTGGTGGGGAAACAACCAGGAAAATTGGAATTGAAAGTTTACATTCAGGTAAAGTGGATTATCTTTCACAACTCTCCTGAGTGGGAGTTTGTTCTCTCCAAGTAATTAGGGTTATATCAGTAATTGGAGCTTGCCTTGGATGCTTACTTATGGAACCCTGGCCAAGTCACTTAACATCTCAGTAACTCAGTTTCCTCATCTGTAAAATAAAAGAATTGTATTCAGTGGCCTTTAAGGTTCCCCCTTCTATCTCTTACCATATGATCCTATGATTTTTAAGAGTTTCATTAAGAACTCTATATTTTCAGTTTTTAAAGCATATTATATTCACATATATACAACGGACATACTTTTAGATTCCAAGGCACTTTATGTCTATGTCTATATTTTGGTTCAAATATGGATGGCATGTAGATGTGGGACTAGTAAGGATGAAAATTAGATAATTTGATGGAAATTGGCTAATTTACAGAATAGGGTAAAAAATCTCCAGTTTTTTCCATTTATCCTTGAATAACTCCCCTAAAACTCTCTATAGCTAACTAGTTTTCTCCAATTGGAAAAGATCAAAAGAGCAAATGAAGTGACAGTCTCCAGTTGTAAGCCAGGAATTTAATGTGAGGCTTGCCAGCCTCCTTTCTCTCCCTTTCTTCCCAATCCTTCATTTGAAGTGATTATTATGCTAAAATCCCATAATATTGAAACATCAAGTACACAGAAATTAAAACCAAACTCTGGTTTTTGGACAAAACATGTCAATCCTTGAACCATCTGGGACAACCCATGACGTTCTACACTGACGACTTCAGAAGGACCAAAGAACTTTGCTAGAACTGAGAGGGAACCCTCTACTCCATACTAGCCCCTCTGAAAAGACATTATCTTTCTTGACAGAATCTACTCCATTTTTTCCAGGTTTTAAATACATTTTTGGAGATTATATAACAACATGATGAACAAATATTGTCCTCAATGTCTTTTGACATTGCCAACACCTCCAAATATGACTGTAGGACACAGGATATGGGATCTAAGAACAAATGCGGCATAGTAGGGGATATCTAATCAAATTTCCTTTTTTTTTTTTTTTTACAGATGAGGAGGCAGCTTCTTAGAGGCTGAGTGATTGATCCAAAGTCACTTGGTCAGTGATTGGCAGAGAAGGGACAAATCCAGGTTTCCTGACTTCCAGGAGAGTATCCTTCCCAGTACATCCCATTTCCTCTGTTGGTAGATTTCTGTTTATTTCTGAAAATTTCCTTTGGTGAAGGGTTGGTAATGGAAACACATCTTGATAAAGGCTCCAGGATGAGGAGCTTGTAATCAAAGTACATTAAAGATGAACATTTTAAGGGGGGGGGTAATTTTTGCCTTTAATCTCACTAAAGCCTGAAGCGCAGAGTAGTTCCAAATGTCTTTACATAGCCCTATTCAAGCTTCTTTTCTTATCATCCATTTTAAATTATATGGTAGTACAAGACACATTCCTAATAGTTTCTAATATACTTTTCCTATATATATATATCTCTACAAAATAATTTAATACATAAAATCTATAGAATAAAATACAACTTGTGTAACTCTTATATAGGATCATGAGAATTTATTACTAATGAAACTGCAAAATAAAATGGTCTTTTAAATAGAAACAAAAAACTTTAAAAAGTTAGTATATTTATCTTTCATTTTATGCAGAAAGTATTAATAAATAAGTATAAATTTGAAGTTACTGATTTCCAGTCCCTTCTCCCCATTTGTCTCCACTGATTATGAGTAAATAGTACTATTAGACTTTTCATACTCACAGACATCGATTTATTTCTACTCTCCTGGATTCCCTATGAAAGCTGACAAGTTTTATAGAGCATAGTATATTCAATAAAATGAATGATACAAGGACACCTGTCCTCAGAGAAATTAGCATCACAGAAGTTCAGGTTGTAAGGAATTTTAGACAGTATCTAGTCCCCCAGGGGGATATAGAGTCAGAGACTAGACAACTTACAAAGTAACTCTACAATGGAGTATAAATTAAATTAATAGCAGTTTTTGGTCAAAGGTAAGAGGGTGGAGCCATAAGGAATTCACTGAGTCCAACTCTTTCATTTTGCTGATCAGGAAATGAATGCATATACCTATTTCATTTGGTGATTTCATTATCATTTGATTCTCAAATCTATCTTTCCTGCCCCATCCTTTCTGGTGACCTCCAATCCCTCATCTCTAATTATCTTTCAGACATCTCAGTTTGGATATCCAGTAGACATCTTAAATTAAACATGTTCAAAAAAGAACTAATTATCTTTCCTCCTAAAACCTCTCCCCTCCCACCTTCCTCCTTACTGTAGAGGGCAACAACATCCTCTAGTCCCTCAGGCTGGCAGGAACTTTCTTCCATTCCTCACTATTTCTCACCCTTTCATATCCAATCTGGCCAAGGACTGTTAACTTCACCTTGGCAATATTTCTCAAAGAGGCCCCTTTCTCTCTCCTCCAACACTGTCATCCCTCTAGTGCAGACTCTCATTACTGCAAGCCTGGGCTACTGCAGGAGCTGCCGGTGGGCTCTGTCTGCCTGTCACTCCCCACTAGAATCCATTTTCCATTTAACATTGATGTGATTTTCCTAAAGCACAGGTCTAACCATGTTACCTCCCTACTTAATAACCTTCACCGGGCTCCTTATCGCCTATAGGATCAAATGCAAAATGCTCCGTTTGACACCCAAAGCCCTTCACAACCTAACCTCCTCCTACCTTTTCAATCTTCCTAAACCTTACTCCCCACCACGTACTTTTTGGTCCTCACTTTTCCTCATAGGTTAGTCTTGTTTGTTTCCCTAGTTAGGATACAAGCTACTCATTGGAAGGAACTGTAACTTCAACTTTTCTTGTTTCCTGCTGGAATAACACGTTATTCCAATAATTGTCTGGTTCTATACCTAGGGATAATATAATGGTACCTCAAGTTCATGTGATTCTGTCCTAGCTGCATTAAAGAGTTTCTATTAAGTAGAATGTTAGGCATATAAGCACAATTGTTCCTAGTTCCCAAATAGGAAAATTCTTAACAAGGAAGCAGGATTTTAGTATTCTGCCTTAATATATTATATTTATATTTATCTCCATCTAACCCTTAGCCTCTATGAGGTTGAAGCAAATTTCGGGTCATCAGAGACATTTTTGTAAAAGAGTGGATTATGTTACAATTTTGGTTTTTTCATCTCTAAAAGTTATAGGAATAAAAGATCCCCAACAGTCTTTCCAGTTCTAAAGTTATAATCCCACTGGGAAAGTAGAGATGTGGTGGTACTATATTTTCCTTTTCTTGATATGAGTAATGTCATTTTGGAATAAGCCTCCAGATCAAACTTAATGGGCAAGTTGCATCCAGCTTGTGTATTTGTATCCAATTGTATATTCCTCTACTCCAGGCTTCCTTCAAGGAATTTGTATTCAAAATACAAGTAGAGTCTGCCCTGCCTTGCCTGGATAGCCAAGGGCAATGACAAATGAGATTAAGAAGTTTCTTTCCTCTCCCCTAAAATATAACAAATGATCCTCAAAAAGAGGCTGTGAAGTCAGCTTGTTTGTTTTCTCCATTCTATAAAGAACCAGCAACCAGCATCTCATATGCACAAATCTGATTGGTCCACAGAGATTCCTTACTAGTTTGCCAACTGATTTTTCTCTCAGTTTTGGCTTGTAACTATGGATGTAATGAAATCCTTTACTGACTTGTACCCTCAGTTGTAAGCAGGTTTTCTTGCCAAAAACATTACGATAACCAGGATTAATGTAAAATTCTGCATTTCAGTTAAAATTTCTATTGCATCAGTAAAGGACAGAGCAGAACTACTTCAATGAGTAATTCAAGTAAAGAGATGGAATATTTTTCTTGAATAGTGTTCAATATGAACCAATCATGAGTTGCAGCTGTACAGGCTCAGTCTATATGAATAGAAACACAATGTTCCTAATGAGGAACATTGTTGTATAATAAAGGAGTCAGCCTCAGAATCAGGAAGATCCAGATTCAAATTCTGTCTTTGAAATACATTGGCTATGTGACCCTGAGCAACATTCTGTTATCACACAGTGCCCCAGACAACTTGACAAAGTTTTGCAGAATAGTTACTTATTTATCAGAAAGATATTATCAGAATGGTATCTCCTTTGCTGATGGAATCACAGGTATTAATACAACAAAAATAAAAGTTCAGATCAAGGGAAATCAGGCAAGACTATTAGGAACAGTTTTTTTTTTCAAACAGTATTTGCTCACATCATATCTCTGTGTTACATTCCGGTCATTCTCTTCACATTTTAAACTTTTTCATTATTTTATCTGTTCTGAGGAACTATGTCCATATAAAACTATGAATTTAATAAATATTGTGTGTGTTCTACTGATCAATCATTCCATGCCCTTCTTTGCCTCTCCCCAGGAGTCCCTATTCATTGAAAACAGACATATTAATAATTATACAACGGTTCAAGTGAAAGGAAAACTCAATCAATGCAGCCAACTTCATTGTTGCCTTATTTTAAGAAATTGTCACAGCCACTCCCACCTTCAATAATGACCACCTTGATCAATTGGCAGTCATCAAAACATTGAGGCAAATTGGATCCTTCACCAATACAAAGATGATGACTTGCTGAAGGCTCAAACGGTGGTTAGCACTTTTTAGGAATAAGCCATTTTAAAAATTAAGATATGTACATTGTTTTTTAGACATATCATTGTACACTTTTATATGTACTGAAAAACCAAAAAATTCATGTAACTTGCTTTACTATGATATTCACTAAACTACAGTGATCTAGAACTGAACTCACAACATCTCTAAGGTATGCCTATATTAGCTATAACTCATTTTCTTGGTAGAACTCTTATCTGGAATACTGACACTAGTAGGTCACATCCCCAATTGTTCCATCATTTTGCTTCTAGGTAATATGTTCTATGGGAAGAACACTGGATTAGCCTTTCCTCCTAACTAGCTTAAGCAAATTATTTCCTTAGTCTCTGTGAGCATCAATTTCTTCCCCTGATAAATGAGGTTTCTAATACTTGCTCTACTTATTCCACAAGGTATTTGTGAAGATTAATTTAATCAAGGTATAGAAATAACAACAACCTTGAAATGTTTAAAGCACTCCGTGAATATAAAACCTGGGAGAGAGGGACAGCAATACAGGTCATCATATTAAGAAGTCTCCCTGGCCTTAAAAAATATAACAAATGATCCCCAGGAATAGAAACCAGCTGGTAGTGAACCCAGAATGGCAAAGTTGTTTATTAAAAGTTTCCACTGATTCTTCTCAGTGAGACAAAAACCATCTTTTGCATATTGTCTTCTTTTGGGCTAATTCTTCAAACTAGATTTCCTAGGTATGTATATTCTGCAAGAAAAGCATAAATGCTGCAGATGCTTTTTTGCATAGGCCATCTTGTATTCTACTCTTTCCCTCCTCCTGCCTGAAATGTAGTCTTCCTTCCCATTTTTTAAAAATCCCTATATACCTTCAAATCTAAGCTCAGTTACCACTTGTTAGGAAAGACTCTTCTGTTTCCTTACCTTTCCTTTATTGTTTAGTTAGTAGCTAGTATCACCCTGGTCTTCTTCATGACCTCGTATTTATTTCCTATGTACTTGTATGTGTATATATTATTTACTTTAATGGAATGTAAATTCCTCGAGGTCAGGGGTTTTCCATTTTGTCTTAGTATCTCTAGCACCTGGGAGACTACTACCTGTTAGCAAATGATTGATTGATTTGACCACTCATTAAGTATTCACAGGAACAACAAAATAATAATAATTAGTTTTTCTAAGGCTTTAATTTAATTTTTCCAAAAGGTTTCCACACAGGATATTTCCTACATGATGAAATCATAGATCGGTTCCCCTCAAGGTAAGTATATCAGTGAGCCCATGCATAGTGGAGGTTGGGGGGGAAGCAGGATCGGTAATTTGTAATAAAATAAGGCAGGACAGATCCTGTTTGAGGGAATGTGGAATAGTTTTGTGACATCCTAGGGGATGCTGCATTATTATGTACAATGAATCCTGGCTACGAGGGGAGAACAAGAAGAAAGGCTGAGCAGGGTCAGCCTCTCTCCATCTTCCTTCACTTCAGCGGGTGCATCTCAGGTGGCTCTTACTGACAGAGAAGTGATAAGACAAAGTAACTCTCCTATTTCACAATGCCAGGAGGCCAAGTCACTGGAGTCTAAATCTCTGCTTCTTGGCAGACTCTAAACAGACTCTACAGAAGAGGGCAGGTAGAATCAGAGGGTGTCAGATCAAGAAGGAACTCTGGGGATCATTCGGTCTGAATCTCTCCTTTAAGAGACAAAAAAAAAAAACTGAGGTGCAAAGGGGCTAAGGTTCTGCAGCTGGCTTGTTTGGAGACAGACTCAGATTTAAAACTCAGTTTTTCAGGCTCCTAGTCCTGCCTGATGACCCAAGTCAGGGGGTCCTCAAACTACAGCCCATGGGCCAGATGCAGCAGCTGAGGATGTTTATCCCCCTCACCCAGGGCTATGAAGTTTCTTTATTTAAAGGCCCACAAAACAAAGTTTTTGTTTTTACTATAGTCCGGCCCTCTGACAGTCTGAGGGACAGTGAACTGGTCCCTTATTTAAAAAGTCTGAGGACCCCTGACCCAAGTGACTTTAAGTCAAGAGGATCTGAGTTCAAATCCAGCTTCAAACACTTAACACTTGCGTGACTTTGGGCACACAACTGGGTTTGCCTCAGTTTCCTCAACAAAATAGATGTAATAATAGCTTCTACTCAGCAAAGTAGTTGTGGGGATGAAATATTAGCAAAGTACTTAGCACAGTGGTTGGAACATAGGAAGTACTTAATAAATGCTTTTTCTCTTACCTCTTTCCCTCTTCTCCCTTTCCTCCTATCCTAACAGTAGCATTAATGTTTGACATTAAAATATCTCTTTGAGGTTTATGAACTATTTTATGGGCATGGTTTCAGGAAGGGGAGGAGACTGGAGAATCAGAAATCAGGGAAAGAAGAGTAAACGAATCATTTGCTATTTATTTTTAGTATTTTTTTTAACTTATATCCTTTATCTTTGATTGCCCTGCTCATTAAAAAACATCTCAAAGATAATATCTAAGTAGTAGGTTTTAGATGCTACAAAAACAAACAGATTAATATATCTGGCCTTCAAATACTGAATAATTTGCCAAACAAACGTTTTATTCACACCAGTTCAATAAAGTATCTTAGAAAACATTTTGCCATCACTGTAATAGGCAGGCTAAAAAAAAAATGCACACAACACCACACCACACCACAAGGTGCTTCTTTACTCTAAGGAAAGCTCAGGGATACAGCTGCTGAAGAGAAATGTGAAATTAAAGAAAGAATGAAATGTGCGATCTTATTTAATCACACCTGGTGCTTCAATTTTTCAATAACAGCACCCTGCTACACAGTATCAAATTGGTTCTACCAAAAAAAAGGCTGGGAGAAGAATTAACTATTTCACTGCCAACTCTGCTTACAAGGTAGTGTCCAAAAGTGCAGGAACAGTTCAGCTTTCTCTTCGGTAACATGTGGGAGCTAAAATCCCTCAGGGACTGACTTTGTATCAAATCATCACCCCAGAAGAGCCCTGTCTTCTAAGGATAAGTTCACCTAATCTGTGGTGGAGGATTTGGGCTATTTTTATGATAAGACATCTCTCTGATCAGAATCTACTTGAGATCTCCTTAAAGTTTGACCTTGCTTCATATATGCTTAGGTGGCTGGAAAGCACTTGAAACAGGAGGAAAAAATGCCAAAATATGAAGAGTTTAGAGCTGAAAATCCATGCTAGAATTCTTATTTTGGTGGGTTTTCTCCACTCCTCCCTCCTTCCCAACAAGGCATTAAGGTGTTACATTAAGGTGTCTTGGGACTTGTACTGGATGTCAAATATAATTTGATTCTGCAGGCAGCGCACTGTGTGACTGTCCATGTCTTAGCGGCTAGTTAGACACTGCACGGCCATGGTGTGTGCACTAATAAATCACTTTCTGTAACAGACAGCAAGGTGCTTTGTCTAATGTAAAAAATGGTAATTGTGGTCAAATGTTCCATTCTTCTGGGGGTAAAAGCACCTTCTACGTGATTCCACTTAGTAGCAGAAAACAAAAAGCTAAGGTGAAATTAGCTTAACATAACCATCTTTATATCAAATTTACAGAGAAGCAAATCAAACATGAAAACCAACTAGAAAGTCGCTATTTTGGTCTTTTCAATAAAATAACATCAGAGTGCATTGCTGCAGGCACACAAATGACTCCCCACCCGTACAGATGAATAACTTGTTCAGTGATGGTTTGTTGTTAAAGCTGGAACCACTGATTTGGAATTACAGAGGAAATGCAAAAGATGGATTTATATACATCTGGCTATAATTGATTTAAGAGGAGGAAGGGTTTTTAGGTTATTTCTTTTTAAAACCAACCTACCGATAATATATCCAAAGGCAGAGACCAACACAATTCAAATTGCCTTTTCATTTCTTCAGTGTTAACCAGCAGGTTTCCTCTTCACTGTCAGGGAGTTTCACTCTGGAAAGTAACCATTTATCTTCCAGGGATGGGATAAAACAATGTCCCCCAAAAATCAATTTTGAAATTGTTGAAATCTAAAACATTCCCTAATATTGTGTAAAAAAAAAAAGTTCCAGTGAAATCCCCAATGTGTAACTTTTAAAATGTAGACAGAAAGGTTGTTGCTTTTAACAAAATAAGCATTCATCTACTGCTACATGTAGTGCATCTTTTTGGTTCCTAAAAGAGGTTTAAAGAGTTTTCAAGGTTTGTGGCTACTGCACGTACAGAAAAGAGGGCATCTGAGTTTGATTGGCTGAGATCAGCTATGGCAAGATCAATACTCTTTGCACCGAAGCTCTGGCATTTGTTATTCTCTAGACAAATCTTCAATCTAAAAAGTCGAGAATACCAAAGATGACTTTTAAGGATCGTCAAGTCCATTTTCATTCATCTATGTGCAGAGAGGACATGACATATTTTCATCTGTCTGAACAGCCTAATTATTAAGCAGTCAAGCTGCACCATACAACTGTAAAACTACTTACCATCATTTATTAGGTAATCTGTGTAGATGAATACTATTTTTTGGCTAAGGAATAACTCCATGGATCAATCAACCCCTCTCTTCATTGGTCACAGCTAATATGTCCATGCAGTTACCTTAATTCTACTTCTAAAAGTAACTCTTGCATGTTTGACAACTTTCTGCAAGTGAACAAGGTGTTTCTAAAAGAAAAAGAATAAGTCACTTGTTTGAGGTTAGGAAGGGACTAGTAAAAGTGCAATGGCAGAATCTGGCCATCTAGTAATGGGTTATTCAATTTGTTTCAAGTATTTATCTTTTCTCCTTTTCTTTCCTAAAACAGGTTGCACAGGTGGCTGTGTTATTATTTAATCAATATAGCATTAATTTTTTATGGCCTGTTGCCTGATCTGCTCTTTGTTTTTGTTGAGGTCATACTAAATAGGTCTTTTGATCCAGTTGGGTCTGATGTGTGATGATCTTGTTCTTTCTTCTACTAGACTGCATGTTCCTTGAGGTCAGGGACTGTTTTTTTGCCTCTTTTTGGTATCTTCAGCACTTAAAATAGTGCCTCATACATAATGGGTACTTTGTAAATATCTATTGATTGACATTTCTTTGTTGACCTCTAAACCATTACAAGGAAGTTTGCAACTTGTTGCTTTTGCTTCTGGAGGCAGCTGGTTGGCTCAGTGGATAGGATGGCAATTCTGGAGTCAGGAGGACCTAAATTCGAATCTGCCTCAGATATTTATTAGTTGTGACCCTGAATAAGTTATTTTACTTGTGTTTACCTCAATTCCATAATCTATAAAAGGAGAAATTAATAGCACCTATTTCCTAGAACCAAATGAGAAAATAATTATAATATATGCTTAAGCATAGTGCCTTGTATATATATATATCACTATAAAATTATTAGATATTTATTATTTGGAGCTTTGGGACCTCCCTCTACTTCTTTTTCTTTGGAAAGAGAACCTTAGTTTTATTTATTTACTTTGGTAAGGCAACTGGGGTTAGCAGACTTGTCCAGGATCATACACCTACTTATGCTAATAGAGGTCCTTCTGACTTCAGGGGTAGTGAGGTATTCACTGAGGGGTATTCACTGAGCCATCTAGCTGCCCCTCTATTTCTTTACCTTTACTGAAGTCCATAGGATCAACAGAGAGATTTTGTCACCTGAGGCCAGATATATGATTGCAAGAGCAATAGACATTTCTGGATAGTTCAATGCAAACTTCTTCTTTCAAGGGACAAACCCAATTATCTTTCTATGATTTGGAGGTATTACCAAAAGGATACTTTTTTTTTTTTTTGCTTCTTATAGAGATATTACCTGTCTCATTGTAAGGGATCTGTGATCACTATATTCCTAGTTCCTTAGCTATTCTATAGATCTTCCCATCTAACCAAATGAGAATGGAAATGAAGAATTTAGCTAACTTAAATTTAGCTGTTCCCTCTTCCAGAATCACACAACGTTGGGGTGGGAAGGAATCTCAGAGGCTAGTCTAAATGGTACCTAATAAAGCATCCCCTATTGTCATACCCAATAAGTGGATGTCCAGCTCTTTTTTGAATATCTTCAGGGAGGAGTTACTCAGTACTTCCTGAGGCAGCCTTTTCTGTTAGAAAGTTTTTCTTTATCTCAAGTTGAAATTGTCCAATGTTCCTCTTTCTCCCTTCTGGGCCCAAGCCCAAATGAGTAGTTCTTTTTTCCCCCAGGACAATCCTTCAAATACCTGAAGATAATCATTTTTTTCCTAAATCTTTTTTCCCCCTGATTCTATTAGCCAGTTCTCATCTAGCATTTACTCAGGGTCCTTCAACATCCTGGTTTTCTTCTCTAGGTGCTCTCTATCTTATTAATGCCTTTTCTAAAATGTAGGATCCAGAACTGAACACAATATGGACTGTAAATGGGACTGTCATCTACTTGCTGAATTGTCTCTCAATGCAACCCAATATCATATTAACTTTCTTGGCTGACATATCACATTCTAGAGAACTTTAATTCAATGAAAACTATCTGATCTTGTCCAGATTAACTGTTGCCAAGGAAATGTATATGGATATCATCTTGCTCACCATCTCAATAGGTGATGAGGGGCTAAAGGAAGAGAGATAATTTAAAACTGAAAATTAAAAAAAAAGAACATTAAAAAATCCACCTAACAATGCTTTTTCCATTTTCAACTTATAAAACTGATTTTATGAACCCAAGAATAAGATTTTACATGTATTTCTATTAAATGTCATCTTTAGAGGAGATTCATATTGATATTATAAGCTATTATATTCCCTCATTTTACTTTCTCATTATATGCCAATACAAGAGCCCCTCTTACTACCTATCTCTTCTTGCTGCAAAGACAGAGAACTGATACTTAACCCATTCTGTAGTGAGTCATTACTCTATTTTCCTGTATGTTACTTGAAGGTATGAGCCATTTCTTAACTAATATTATATTTCCCCATTATTGTGTCATATGGAGTGACAAGCAGGATGATTTCAAAAAAGCCTGAACTGATGCAAAGTGAAGTGGGTAGAACTAGAAGGATGTTCTACATAGTAACGGCAATATTGTACTATGAAGAATTATGTATAACTTAGGTATTCTTAGTATTTTAATGATCCAAGACAATCTCAAAGAACTCATGATAAATCATGGTAGATAGCATATTTTATCTACTTCCAGAGAAAGAACTGATATTGTTTGAATACAGCCTGAAGCATACTATTTTCCTTCCTTCCCTTCCTTTTTCTCTCCCTCTATCCTTCCTTTCCTTCCCTTTCTTTTTTCTCCTTCCCTTTCCTTGTCTTTCTTCTTCCTTCCCTCTCTTCTTCCTCCTCCTTCTCTCTCTCCTTTCTCCCTTACTCTATCCTCCCTTTCCTTCTCTTTCTTTTTCTCTTTTCCTTCCCTTCTCCTTCTTCTCTCCCTCCCACTACCCTCCTTCTCTTTCTCTCTCTCTCTGTATCTTTGTCTCTCACTCTCTCATCTTCTTGTATAAAATAACTAATCTGGAAACGTTTTATGTGATTGCACTTGTATAGCCTATATCTGATGCTTATCACTTGAGAAAGGGAAAGGGAAGGAAAGAGAGTGATAAAATTTGGAACTTAAGGCTTTTTTAAATGTTAAAAATTTCTTTTAAAAATTCATTGAATTTTAAAGCTATATAAAAGACACTGGAATTTTTTAGCTGAAGTTTTCACTTTATGGAAGCTCTTCCTAGGGTTTAACCTAAATCCCAATTGCTGCTATTTTAAAACTCTTCTTAATTCTTCTACCTTAAAAAAAAGCTGAAGAAATTTAGCTTTCATTGCCTATATAGTATCCTTTAAAAATTCCTAAAAATTATCCTGCAACCATCTCTTTTCACAGCTAAACAAATCCAATTCATTTAGTATTTCTCACAGGCACTATTTCCCAAACTGTAATAATTTTTATTGTTCATCTCTGGACCTTGTCCAAATTTTCCATATCATGAGTCAGTTGTGGCAATGAAAACTATAATTGTCTGACAAAGCTCTAACCAGGATTAAATAGGGAAGAAAGAGCAACATATGGCTTCCTTGGACAATTATTGAAATTTGAATAACATGTTTGGTCATCCTAATATGGAAACCCTGTATCAGACTGATTGCTATCTTGGGAAGGGGGAAGAAGAGAGGGGAAAGAAAGGGAAAAAAATTTGAATTCAAAATCTTATAAAAATGAATGTTGAAAACTATTTTACATATAATTGGAAAAATGAAATATTATTAAAAATAAAGCATCTCAAAAAACATGTTTCGTCATCTAGCTACTATATGACATTGCTGACTTCCATTATAATGTAGAATCTATTAGGATCCTAGGTCATTTTCTGCTTTTTATGTAACATTAGTTCTATCTTTACTCATATCAGTTCATTTATCTAATGAGATAGGAAACATTTTAAATGTGTTTCTCCAAAGACTGCTTTTTTTCTGATTTGGTACTTCTTATGAATGGAATAAACAGACTCTCTTATTGTTACCTTCTGATTCAGTTGTTGTCCACCTGGTAAAACCAAAGAGTGCTGGATTTGGTATCAGATATGGCTATGCCATTTAATACATATATGAGTTTAAAGAAGTTATTCACTTACCATCTCTGAGTTGAAATTTTCTCATTGGTAAAATAGTGGCAGTAATGCCCATAGAAACTACAAAGCTTTAAAATGCTCTATCAAATGGTTATTGCTATTGTAATTTCTAGGTGGCCCAATCAATAAAATATAGAGACTGGAGTCAGGAAGACTCATCTTCCCGAGTTCAAATCTGATCTCAGACATTTACTATTTTTGTAACCTACAGCAAGTCATTTAACTTGTTTGCCTAAGTTTACTCATCTGTCAAATGAAAAGGAAATAGCAAACCACTTTGATATCTTTTTCCAAGAAAATCCCAAATGGGATTACAAAAAGTTAGAAGCGCCTGAAATGACTAAGCAGGAACAACAACAAATTATTATCACGGCATCTATGCCAGAGGGTGAGATCTCTGCTGGAGCAGAAATTTGGCAGCTATTCTCTACGCACCCCTATATTTAATAATAATAAAAGTTTCCATTTTATGCATTTATATTACCTTCCCATCTCTGACTCCTAGAAGTTAAATGACTTACTCAAAGTCACACAAGTATTAAGAGAAAAAGAAGATTTTGAACCTAAGTCCTCTGCTTCCAAATTTATTGACCACTTCATTATACCAACCCTAATATTAATGCCAAATGGTACTATTTTTAAATGAAATTCTTAATGTCCCTATCCCCCAAAACTGACCCTCCCAAATGATTTTATTTTATCCAGAATGTTACCTGCTTTAAAGGTAGAGTTCTCCATGTGTTTTCTTAATTTCTTTCTGGACCTTCCCTCTTCCCCCCATTCCAATCCCTGGAACCCTACATACTATACATTTAATAGTTGTCCTTTGAACTGAGGACAGGGAGAATTAAAAAAAAAAGAAAAAGAAAAAACTGTAGTATAAGAAATTCAGATATAAGAGGAAGTCTTTTTTTTTAAACAATAAAAAGTTGTTCATCTATGGAATATTTTACTAGTGGAGACTGGGTAATCTCTTCCTGAAGGCATTCAAAAGAGACCTATTCTGGTTTAGGTGTGGTCCCACCAGAAGGTCAAGTAATTGCTGAGCTCCCCCAAAATTGTACGATCATATCATTACAATTTTTCCAAAGTGTCAAAAATTGGCTAATGGAGAATTAAGGTCATTTGAAATGGAGTTTAGAAGAACTTTTTTTTTTTTTTTTGTTGGGAAAGAAAAAGGCACACTACATTGAAATAAGGATGACTGAAAAATCAGGACAATATGACAGGATTGGTACAAAAATGGAAGGTAAAGCATAAAAAGGAAACATTTTCACATGGTCACGCATATTCTTGAAAAGGCTTTAGAATGCACGTGCAGTTAAATACAAATGGTTATTTCATCTTCTACCTCACAAGTATCATTCTCAGCCTTGAGAGTCTCTCCACTGAGTAGAGTGGGAAAAAAAAGATGAACTTAAATTAAGAATTGAGACTATCTGCTTTTATATATAATACATACATTCATTTTCTAGAATATACAGTTGATACAGGAAATTGAGGTTTAGGAATAGAAAAGAGACTAATACATATAAGCCAGACAGTGGAGCAACTGAATATGTAAGAAATGACTCTTAAACAGGTTTATCTTTTTACCTGAAGGAACCCTAATGGTAAAATGCCTACTTCCTTTTCAAACTTGTTTAGGCCCCTATTAAATCACCAACTATTATTTTAAGGCCTTTTCCTCCCCCCTCCCCCTTTAATTGCAGTTTTATTTCTTTGTTTTGTTGTGCTTTATTGTTGTGTTGAGCATATCTCATAAAAGATGACCTTTGCCTTTCTCTTTTCTTCTAGACTGGTTCTAGCAGTCCTTCAGCACTACGAAGATAATTTTATCTTTAAATAATGTAATCAGTGGATTTTTGTTAACTACCTACTGTATCCAAATTATTATGCTAGGTATTATGAACTAGTGGCTGGTCAATTTTCTTCTCTCTGTTACAGAGGATACAAATAGTAATTCATGTCCATACTATGAAAAAACCCCCTTTGTTTAAACAATCTTCTATTATATATCATTATTGATCTATCAGTATGCTTTTAGAGAGGCAACATGACAGGCTATAATTTTGCCTTTGGCAATGGTCATCTAATCTCTTTAAGCTTCAGTTTCCTCATCTGTAAAATGGAGATAATGCAGGTAGTGTTTATTTCCTCAGAGAATAGTTGTGACACTCAAATAAAAGAACATAGATAAAGTGCTTCGCAAATTCTAAAGCACTATATATATATATATATGTTATTATGATCATTAATAGCAATAATCATTGTGTTATGCTTACTACAGGTCTATAAGCAAATAGGCTGCTAGTGTCATCAAGGGCATTCTTTGACTAGATGAGAGTAAGGGAGAGTAAGGAAGAATAGAGAGGCAGCCCAAATGCCATGGGATATATAGGAAATATATATATTTTAAAAGACAAGAGTAATTTCTTTACAGTAAAATCTCTATTGGTTAGAGCCTCTAATAGGAAGATTGAGGACATAGACAAGGGTAAGCCAGGATGAATAGCCATGTATGGGTTTTCTTTATTGGTAGAGTGAGTGATAAGATCATTGTATCATTAAAGAATTGAAAAAAATAGATTTATTAGAGGTTAGAAATGGAAAGAATAGAAATTATTTAGTCCAATTTAAAAAAAAAAAACATCATCTAGACCAAGAAGGGTGATGAGAGTTGTTGAAAGTCATACAGGTCTTTGTGGAGCTAGAATTACTATTCACCAGTTTCTAAATTGTAGTCTACTGTTCTTTCCATTGCATCATAAAACTTGTACTATCGATTCTTTAAGACTTAGTTTAATTCCCCATAAAATCTTCTCCAAGTCAAATCAAGTCAACAAGCATTTATCAACCTTTCACTATGTACCAAGCAATGTGCTAAGTATTAGGAATACCAATAAAAGCAGATAGTCCTTGCCCTCAAGAAGCTTACATTCTGTTAGAGGGAAGATAATACATTAAGGACAACTGAATTGAGTTGGGGAGAAAGCACCCAAGCAGCAGAAGAAAATCCAGAGTATCAGAAGTGGTACACAGAGAATAATAAAGTTATGAGTGGCCTGGGAACATTTGTGAAATGCCATTCTTCCTCAAATTCCCCATGGCACTCATCTTATACTCTAATATTATATATTATACTTATTCAAAAAACAAGACTATCACAACCTCCACATGCTATGGAGCCCCTATGGCTCCACATTCAAATTTCCTCCCTTGGCTACCACTTTTCAATATATTTTATCTTCCTTTATTAGTATATAATTCCCCGAGGCTAAGATTGTTTTACTTTTGTATTGGTATCTACAGTGCCTGGAATAGAGTAGTTGTTTAATAAGTGTCCATTCATTTATTCTTTCATTCATTATATAGAGGGCCATTGCCAGTCATCTGAACCTATGTCTTGCCACTGGACTACAATGACTTTGAAGGAGAAAGTGAGAAGGATAACTTTGTACAGCTCTGACTCACTTAAATCCATTTCACTTGTAAGCCAAGTCTCCTCCTGATGTTTTAGGTCCTCCTTCAGAATGAACACTAGAGATGACAAACTCCCAGAGGACATACTGAGTCTTACCTATGTACCCATATCTATCTATGTATGTATCTCTTTATCTGTCTATCACTCACAGCTCCTAGCTCAATGTCTTTCATAAAGCTGGTATCCAACAAGTATTTGTTGAATGACTGAATTAAATGAGTAAATAAATGAATTGATTGATATGACTGTTCTTAAGATTCCCTATTATGTTTTGAGAAATTTGATCAGAAATACTATTCCAAATAATTTGGTGGTCATAGAAATGGAAAGGATAGAAATTTAGTCCAATTCAAAAGATTGATCTACATAAAGTACACAGGTCAGGACTTAACAACTCTTAATAGGCTATCAAGAAGGCATATACCCAAGCTGATTTTTATATAATCTTCCCTTGTCTATTAAATCCTTCCCTGGGGAAAATAGGTAACAATAATACTGACAAAGACACTGCTTGATGTCAGACTCTGGCTTAGAACCAGGGAGACCAAGCATGTAGTCTTGACATGCTTTCTTTAACCTTATTCCACCTTCTGGCCACCTCCTACGGGTTAGGTAATAAAGTTTTTATTCACTTAATAATGCAAAGTCTGATCTAAAGACTCAAGTCTTGGGCCATAATATTGCAGACTTAATGTACTGAAAGCACCAGGGGCAGTAGATTACATACATAATGTTCATTCCCGCTTAGGGCCGCTGCCCAGCTAATCTTTGGTTTCCAAAGACTATGTCTGTAAAACTGAAAAGGACAGAAACAGCAATTAGCTAGGGAGCTCTATTTACAAAGAGGGAGCTTCCACCCCTTTAGAAAATTCATCTGTGCAAACTAAATCTGATTCAGCAGACAGCTTGAAGCTGACATTTCAGCACAGTGTTATATGTAAGTTAATAAGCACTTACTATTGATAGTTTCTGTAGTAGCTCTTTAATTTTTAATCATATTCTTAATTTACTGTTTACATTTTTATCCAATTAGCAAGAGAGTGAGGCCAGGTTTCCTTTGGACTACAATGTTCAGATGACTCAGGATTCTTACTAAAACCTATTTTTCCTTTTTTTTTTTAAGGAAGAAAGAGATGTTCCTGCATGAAGATGACATTTTTTCCTCAAAATGTTAAGATGCTAAAAAACTTCCACTTTAATTAAAGAGGAGGTCTTCACCTTTTCACTGGAGATTTTGCCAACCTGTCTCTTCTTTTTCAGAAAGAAGATCATCTCTAACTGCTGGCTTAAGTTTGCCAGGGTTTTAAAGCATGAAACAGCTGGACAATGGCATAAGAACATCTGCCCTTTAACCATGGAAGATAATCTAAAGTTTTTTTTTTTTTTTTAACAGCACACCACTGACAATAAAGCCAAACAAATAAAAAAGTAACAAATAATGAGAGATACGGTCATCTCTTTGATACTTTAATGAAGCCTTTCAATTATCAAATGTATAAATCAGTGATCTGTAGAATTTTGACAGGATCAATGTATTGATAGAGAAACAAAATCTAGGTGGTTGAATAAAAAAGATAAAGTGCCACTTATTTCAGAAATAACACAAATCTATTGCCTTCCCTCTGCTTGGCCTCACTAAAGTCCTCAATTATGGAGTTAAAAACAAAACAGGACAAAAAAAAATAGCAGAGATGACTTGCCAAATAAACTTTTGGAGCTGAAAGAGGAATGGGGAAGCCCTAAAAGCTCATCTGTGTTGGCTGATTAAAAGTGGGTCATTCTACTTATTTTACAGTTAAATGATGGTGTTGGTATGGAATCTGCAAATGTATCAGCTCTTAGAACAGCCCCACTGACCAGAAAAAGTAGTGGCTATTTCTGTAGCTCAGAGTGTCCAGAGTAATTCAGCCAAGTGACTTCATTCTTTCTTGTTCTAGGAAGAAGATATGACAAAGAAGTATTAAAGGTAGGGATAGGGAAAACCTGGGTGAAAGTATGGAGCAAGGCTATGAATATGGCATATCTAGGGGATAGTCAAAGGACCTCTCTGTTTCTAGAATGGAGAGGAAAGGGTAATGATAAGTTCTTTGGGAAGTAAAGTAAATCTCTCACCTACTTCCTTGTGGATCTCAGCTTAAGACTTTCTATTATCTAGAAAAAAGGTTAACATGGGCATTTAGAATGAGATCAAAGAGAAATGGGACTAGAGAGCATAGACTCCAAACTGAAAGGTAGAGTTAGTCTCTGGGGAGGGAAGAGGAAGTCCTCCTCCCACGGAAAGGGATACATAAAAATAACTTTTGGCAGCTGTCTCAGGTGTAAAATGGGACCAGGCAGTCCCGAAGGAATGTGAAGCATAGGGAACAGGGTACAAAGCAAAGAAAATAAGGTACTCTGAAAGCTCATTCCCATCATTGAGTTTCCTGTGTGCTATAGAGGTCTCTCCATGGTTCCCTCTGAGTAGCATATTGAACTTTATGGAAATCTTGTAGGCTTTTGCTTGTTTTTTTTCAGTAAATGAACCCAAGAAAATAAAGTATATAGTAATGTAAGTTCATGAGTTCAGCAAATGCACCTATATACACACATATAACCCTCACTTATCTGGACTGAATATCTAAGATTAAAAAAAGATTTTAAGAGATAATGAATATATTTTACTTTCCTCTTCTCCCTCCCTACCCAATGTTTCCAAAAGGGAAATGAAATAATACTGGTCACATGCATGTGGTCAGTAGAGATTTATTAATCTGACCTAGACAGAAAGGATGAAATAAAACCTCATCTGAGCTCTGCTGATAATACCACCATTGACGACACAATATTAGAAGTTCTTCAACCTTGATCTCCTTCCCCTCTCATTTTATTAAAACTTAAAAAGTCTAGTGTAAATATTTTGCTGGCTAGAAGGTACTAGGTCATTATGTTTTGCTATCCTTTTGATCTGGAGCAAAACAAGATCAGGTCTGAGGAGCACAATATAAAAGTGATCTCTATGACAAGTGCTCCTAATGGTTCTAAAACTTGGAGAGCTAGTATGGGAGCAAAATATAGAGGACTCATGGAACCCAAATGGCCCCGTTTAGGACAGAAGGGTGGGAGGGTGAAAGAGATGTGGCAAAGATTGACTTATGAGGCTAATTCTGTGAAAAGGCTCTGGAAAACTTCAAGACCAACTTCATCTCCAGCACTGCTTATAAATAGATCCTAATCTATACCACACAGAGTTGCAGTTGGGTTTTTGACATAAAAAAGAATTTTGAAAATTAATAAGGGGTTCTTAACATGAGGCATGTGAACATGCTTTTTAAAGATTTTTTTTTGTTGAATGGATGTCCACAAATTGGGGAATGGCTGAATAAGTTATGGCATATGAATGTAATGGAATATTATTATTCTATAAGAAATGATGAGCAAGCTGATTTCAGAAAAACCTAGAAAGACTTACAAGAACTGATGCTAAGTGAAGTGAATAGAACCAAGAGAACATTGTACATAGCAACAACAGTATTATGTGATGTTCAACTGTGATGGGCTTAGCTCTTTTCAACAGTGAGGTGATTCAAGGCACTTCCAATAGACTTATGATGGAAAGTGCTATTCATATCCAGAGAGAAAACTATGGAGACTGAATGTAGATCAAAGCATATTATTTTCACTTTTTTTGCTTTTTGTTTTTTCTCATTTTTTTCATCTTTTGAACTGATATTTTTTTTTGTGAAGAATGACAAATATGGAAATGTTTAGAAGAATTGCACATATTTAACCTATATTGGATTGTTTGCTGTCTATGAGAGAGAGTGGGGGGAGGAAAGTGGGGAGAAAAATTTGGAACATAAGGTTTTGCAAAGGTGAATGCTGCAAACTATCTTTACATATATTTTAAAAATTTTAAAAACTATTAAAAGTTAAAAATATATATTCTGGTTTCCTTTGTAATCTTATGTATCTTATGCACTTTAAAATAATATTCTGAGGTGTCCATAATCTTCACCAAGTTATCATAAAGGTCCAGGACATGGAAATGATTAAGAACTCCTAGACTAAAGGATTTTTTATTAACTCTAACACATATTATCACAAAACCTGAGAGGAGGCATTTAAGAAGGAAATTCTTTTGGAATATTCCCAACACTAATGTATTGATGGGTTATATAGAGGAAAACAAAAATCAAGAAAAAAATGCATTGAAAAATGACAGTCTGTGATCAAGGAAAACAAAGCAATTTTAAAATTATGTCTTAGCACATTTTTTCCTCAATTGTGTTCAGCTTAGGAATGCCTTGTATAATGGACTAATCCTTCATTGAGATATATGAAGAATAAGGAATGTCATCTCTGAAAATGCAGGACAGTTATATATATTGTGTGTGTATATGCTTATATATATATATATATATATATATACATGCGTCTGGGTGTCCAAACATTGAAATCAGAAAGAAAATTAAACTAATACTTGACAATGAATGAAAAAGCTAAGTGAAGAAGGTAGATATAAACCTTCTTCAGATAATCTTAAGCTTGTCATACTTACATGAATTCATTTAACAACTGGACTATTCCTTATTTCAATTTTTCTATTGATTTTCTATTGATTTAAAAAATTCATTGATATTTATATAGTAAGACTATACTTAGGCTCTAAGTGAAGATACCTCTTACAATGAGACATGATTCAGAATCCTGGCTACCTGAAATAAGGACCTGTGTATTTTCAGGATGTAAGCTTCATAAAAACAGATGCAAAAGGAAGCCTGGACTAGAATACAGTGGCTCCTTAATGAATATACAGAAACAGCCATCTTCTCTGAGGGAAAAACCTACTTTCTTCCCTGCCTGCATCACCTCCCACACGACTTCCTTACTTCTGCTATCTTTGGCATTATTACAATGTTCTGAGTCCTTTCTTAACTTCCTTCAGATGCTCCCACTTCATTGACAATGCCTATGAAGCTGTCATATAATAAGATAATTCTCTCTTCCTTGTCAAGGAGAAAAACATTTCTAAAACTTTACCTAATCCTCATTGCCATCATGGTACCTCTGCTGTAAGAAGGCATACATGGCAAAACATCAGGGATGAAGTGGGAGGGGAACTTTGTTTTCTTGGTCTGGCCAGTTGGTTTCTGTGAGTATCAAATATATCCGGGACAACATAATTGAACAATGAACAAAACTATGATGGCTATTAGGAGACTGGAGTCACTCCTATTTATTGCAAGAACAATGGCCTCCAAGAATAGGTAAGGGAGTATGATGGGAGCACTGGTCTGAGAACTAATAATTACAATAACAGCTGGAGGTCAAAAAGAATGGCAGACACAAGGTTGAGATTTATTGAAACAATGAAGCAGTGTGAGAGGTTATCAAGTCATTGGCAATAATTCAGTTTTATAAGCACTCATCAAAGTTGGGTGATTGTTGAATGGAAATGCTGATGAATCTTTCAAGATAGCTTGAAAAGATGTAATAACAGAGATCACTTTGATTCTGATTATTAATAATGAATGAGGAATAAAACAGAAATATATGTTTGGTCAACATATGAAAGCCTCCTACATGAGATCCTCAGCCATGAAAGTTAAGCCAAATAATTATCCAGGCAATGGAGTCAATCAACAAGTGCTTATTAGTAGTTACTATTTGTTAGACATTGTCCTATATGTTAGGGAATTAAAGAGAAGCAAAGACAGCCTATCTTCAAAGGAAATATATTCTAATGAAAGACCCCACAGGGAAATAATAATGTATTCAGAGGATAGATGAAAGATTACGTGAAAGGAAAAATCACTAGAGGCCAGGGGAGTCACTGGAGCTCACTGAATTGTTGGGGCAGGAGTAGATATAGTGAGACCTATAAATATAAAACTATCTTAAAACACTATCTTAGCAAGTATCTTGCATGGATTGGAGTGGGAAGTTACTTGAGGCAAGAAGAACAGTTCTTGTTAATGTTCAGCCATTGTCAATTATGTCTAACTCTTTGTTTCCCTATTTTGGGTTTTCTTGCAAAGATACTAGAGTGGTTTCAGCTATTTCCTTTTCCAGTTCATTTTATAGATGAGGAAACCAAGGCAAATAGGGTTAAGTGACTTGTCCAGGATCACATAACCACAAAGTTTCTGTGGTCAAATTTGAACTCAGGAAGATGAATCTTCCTGATTTTCAGCTCTGTGCTCTATCCACTGCACTACCTCACTGCCCTAGGAAGATAGTAGTAATCTGGTTAAAAGGTGATGAAAGGCTGAACTAGGTGATGGCTATGTGAGGAGAGAGACAGGAATACATTATTAGAATGTCATGGAGATAGAAATGGTAAAATTTGCTAATGGATGGGGACAAGTGGAGTGAGTCAGAGTGAGAAAGAGTAACGGTTGACAGGTCCTAGGTAGTAATAGGAAAGTTGACAGGGGGAGCATAAGTTCTATTAGGGACATGTTGAATTTGAGAAGTTTCTTTGTTATCCATTTCATGATATTCAAAAGGCATTTGGTGACAAGCTAAAGAGAGACTTAGGGCTAGATATATTGATTTGGAAGTCATCTGCATACAAATGATGATCAGCTCATGGGAGACCAACAAATGTTCTAAAGGGAAAAGAAAAGGTTTCAGGGTAGTTATTGGCCATGATGAAGAAACAGAAAAGAGACTTAAAAGAATTAGATAATCAGATAGGAGAAAAAGTAGAGAGATAGAAGGAAAGAAGGAAGAAAAGAGGTAAGAAGAAAGTAAGAAAGAAAGAAGAGGGAGGCAAGAACGGGGAAGAAAGGAAGGAGAAAAATCTTTGAACTAGCTTCATTTTATTGGTCTCAATTCCTCCCCTGAAATTTAGTAAAATGAAGGGGCTGGACTAAATGGCTTCTAACATTCCATCCATCTCTAAATCCAGAATCATGTAGTAGAAAAGGCAGCTAGATAGTACAGTGGATAGAGAACCAGCCCTGAAATCAGGAAGATCTGACTTCAAATTTGACCTCAGACACTTAACAACTCCTAAATGTGTGATCCTGGGCAAGTTACTTAATTCCAATTGCCTCAAAAAATAAATAAACAAATAAACAAAATACTGAATTTGGATCTAGAGGAACTGGGTTCAAATTCTAGCTATGACACTTATTATTATACCACATTAAGTATTATTATGTCATTATATTTAATATAATAATATGATAAATTATGTCATCATATCCATTCATTATTTATGATCATATTTAATGTAATTATATATAATATATAATAAATTATTATTATGCCACATTATATTATTATGACTTTGAGCAAGTCTTTCAACTCCTGTGAGCCTCATTACTCTTCTCTAAAATTAGTGGGTTGGATTGGTAGCTTCTAAGGTCCCTTTCAGTTAAAATCTATGATTTTCTGACTTATGGTTTCTAGAATCAGAGAATCCCAAAATTGTAAGAGCCAACTGTAAAATAGTGATTGAGTATGAATCACACATATCTAAAAGTAATCTTCTAAATACTATATGGTCAAATTATCATCCAACTTGGATGCTTGGAGATCTCTGGTAGCCTATTCTATTTTTGGAGTGTTAATGAGAGTGCTGGACATGAAACCAGGAGAATCTGAGTTCAAATCTGATCCCAGATACTTATTAGCTATGTGACCCTAAGCAAATCACATAACCCTATTGGGTTTCTTTATTTGTTAAATAAATTGCAGATGGAAATAGCAAATCATTCCAGTATCTTTGTTAAGAAAATCTCAAATGGGGTCATGAAGATTCAGACATGACAAAATTGAACTACAACAAATGATTAGAATTTTTTTTTTGGTCATACTGAAGTAAAATTTTCCTGAGTTAAGCAGCCAAGGCTCTTCTAAATGATAGTCTTTCATTTACTTGAAGCAAGCTATTAAGTACAAACCCCCTGTTGTTCCCACCATTTCTTTTGTTTTCTATCTCCTTCCCCTACCTACTTTTCCCGAGGGAATGGCTCTGTGATCTCATTCATAACAATGAAAAACCTCTAACACCTAAAAACCTGGCCACCCACAGTACTGGGAAAAAATTGTCTAAAATATTAAGAGTGATCTTTAAACAGTCTCCACACCCTGATCTAATCAAAGCATCCAAAATACACAGATTTACAGGAACATAGAGAAGCTTTCCTACCCCATCTTTTGGACTTGTTCACAAAAAACGAAAAGTCATCCTCAGACATGGGAAAATTTTTCATGAAGATGTTGGCTGACAGAGACTGGATTAGGTCAGAGGCAATTCAATAGAAGTTATAAAGCTATATATCTTATACAATTAATTCCTCATGCCAACTTGCTGGTTCAGATGCTCACGGGGCATCTAATGATAAGGATAAGAATAATAGCCAACATTTATATATTATCTTTACTATGTACCTGATGCTATATAATTATTTTCCTGCACGACAACCTTGGGAGGTAGGTATTACTGTCCCCATTTTATGGAGGAGCCATCTGGGACAAACTGAAGTTAAATCACTTGCCTAGGGTCACACAGTGTCAAGCTGCATTTGAACTCAATTCTTCTTAACTCCAGATCAAGCACCCTATCCAGTAGGCCACCTAACTGTTTAGATTTTAGTTCACATTATAAAATATTACTTTGGGGCAGCTATATGGGGCAGTAGATTCAAAACCAGCCCTGGATTCAGAAGAATCTGAGTTTAAATCCAGCCTCAATCATTAACACTTATTAGCTGTGTGACTCGGAGCAAGTCATTTAACCCAATTACCTTACCAAAAACCAAACCAAAACCAAACCAAAAAACCAAATCATAGAGTTCCATTTGATGATAGTTCTTTAGAAGGGGTCATTAAATTCATGTTGGGAGGGGGGAAGAGAGACAGACCCTCTAACACTACCCTTGCTGCCACCAGGTAGGGCTGTGCTAGTTTGATGTGCATCCAAGGAAAGCTACAAAATTTCTGTAGGTCTTCTCTCATGGTTATTCCAATGGTCTTGGGAAACATTCCTGACATATACATATGATCAGCAAGACATAGTCCTGTCTCTGTGGTTCAGGATGGGTGAACAACCCACCCATCTGTCTGGATGTGGTTCAGCTCATTTTTGTAAGTGGAACTGTGAAACAGTGGAGGTTACTTTGAAAGTACTCTCACACTGAGTGTTCACAAAATGGTCACTGCACTATAAGAGAGAGCCCCCAGTCTAGGCACACAATCTAGTCCTCTTGCTCTTATTTCTTAGTGTCTCCCTTATCCTACTGCTACATTAAGATGCTTAGATGCTGGGTATTTCCATTTTTGCTAGCACTCTCAACATACAAAACATTAAGTTTTCATTCTTCGACGCTTAGGCATAGTACATTACTAGTACTGGTTTCTTGAAGAGCATGTAGTGATTATCAAAATTATTTGTTACAATCATATCAGGTTACATCTAGCAATAGCTCCTTTAAAATAGAGGAAACCTGAATACTTCCAGGTTTCTGACTCCCTGTTCTGGGGTAACCCATGGGGATCACTGACTGGAAACATGGCAACATCTGTAACCTAACAATAGGGATTACCAATCCATTATAATTTTAGTCCCAGTTCTATTGCAAAGGAAAGAACAAAGAGATGATTTGTTACAAGATAAAAGCTTATCTAGTTCCTGTTTTAAGGGAACACGTAGCTCCTTGGCTTGTCTGAAATAGTGAATCTCAAAATCCTCCATGCAACAGTTTGTGACAGTGAAGCTTTCAAGGTAATGAATAACGTTTTGTAGAAGTATATTCCATTCAATTTTTTCAAAACTCAATTTGATGGCACCATATTGCAAATGCTTCTCCTTTATCCACAGAGACTTTGCCTTATTAGGTGAATACTACATTCATATCTATCCATGGCATGAGATCACCAGAAATTATTAGCTTGCAGAGGGTAAGACAACCAGGCTCCAAAACTATATTCCAGATAGGTTTAAATGCCCATTTCCTTTCCTTATAAAGGGCAGGGAATTGTTGTGACTGAACATTTTGTTCTCTGAAAATCCTTTAAGGAAGAGTTTACCCAATTCAGTCTCATTTCCTGGAAGGCAGAATAGACATCCTCAGAATTAGCACGTGTGAAGAGTGCTGGAAGAATAATGTTAATTAATGTTGGCTTACTGATACGACAGAAACATTTAGCCCCAACTAGTCCTCATAGACAAGTAGCCAGTTTTTCAGAAAAAGTGTCAAAAATCATTGTTTAATATTGGCCCCTAATGTTCAGTTATTTTAGGCTTAAAACATATACTAGTAGCTCCTCTAGTGAACTAATTGATACTTATTAAATACCTACTATGTGAAAGGTCCTGTGCTTGGTGCTGGGAAAACAAATAAGAAAAATGAACAATGTTTTCCATAAAGAAGATTACATTCTAATTAAGTCTTTGTCTATTTCTCTCTACCTCTTTCTCTCTCTCTGTCTCTTCTCCATCTCTCTCTATCTCTGTCTCTGCCTCTCTTTTATGTGTCTCTGTGTATGTCATAGAGACATACAGAGACATATACCCCAAACCATACACTTTAAGCTCACTTTCACATATACATCTGAATAAACATTTATTAAGCATCTACTACAATTAAGTCATCCTACTAACTTGGAATTAGGAATCTAAACTTGAAATAAGGTAGCATGGTACAGGAGAAATAAAATTGAATCTGGGGTTAGAGGATATGAATTCAAATTTAGTACATTTGTGAATTTGGACAAGTTAATCAAGTTAAAAAAGAAAAATGAGAGAAAGAATGTTCACAGAAAGGCCTATTGGAACAGTTGGTTTCTAAGATCCTTCTACTTTAGATCTATGATTTTACACATCTTTGTGGACTTGACAAAATAATCTTTAATTATTATCAGTCTATGATTTTATCAGTGTGGAGCACTTCCAGTGTGGAAATTCCCTTTACTCAGAGTCTTTGAGTTGCCTGAGGCATTGATAGCCAAATGACTTGAACCAATTCACTTGAGGTTGGCTTATGTGTGTGATGTGAGGTAGCTGGGGGGTATGGTGGAGCCCAGATCCATTTGATACTATAATCTGTCTTCTATTCTTAAAATATAATGGGAATTGAGTAAGGATGTAAAACAGTTATAAACAAAATATGATGTCTGGAAATACTGTGAGTGATTAGAGGAGGGAAGATTGCTTAAATCATACTAGGTTCAATTATATCTTCTCCAGGTAATAAACTACAAATAACCAACTGACAATTAGCATCATTTTGCAGAGGTCACTCTGGAAAGATTCAGATTAAAAAGTTTTGTTTTTTTTATGTAAGAAAATCACGTCTCCAGATTAAGACCAAAAGAAATCTGAGGGCATGGACTATCATTTACTTCTTTTGAGCTTTCCATAATATCTACAATACTTCACTTTATCATACACAGTTCTAAGCACACAATTGGTATCCCCAAGTACTTGCTGAATAAACTTGAAGGAAGGTAGGCTAAGATTAAAATCTGTTTTTTGAATTAATTTTGAAACTAACACTTCTATCATGAATCAGAATTTCTTAAAGGAGATCTACCTTTTGCATGTTGGCAAAATGCCAAAAGTTGTAGTGATGGAGAGTGCATACATTATAATATATGGGACATATAAAACATAGAATATATGCCCACTGCACAGAACTGTTAGTATATTCAATAATCAGAGGTTTGTTTATACTCTCAATGGAAAGGATATTAATTTGTTAATATTAGAAGGACCAGATGTGTCAGCTGACACAATAATTTATTTGGTCCTTAGAGATAACCTTAATTTAAACAAGCTTGAGACTGGATTATAGATGTCACATAAAATGAAGCTGAATCTCTGTTATGAAAGGTAAGCATATGGAAACTTGATAAATGAAAGGGCAAGCATTTTTATTTATATGCATAGAATACTGGGATTATAACTGCCTTTAGATCTTTCCCCACTGACCTGTATTGTTCATGGCATAAAGTAAGTACTTAATAAATGCTTATGGATTGAGTAATAAGAGAAATAATTATTATGGATGAAAGAATCAAGAAATCTTTTGGTTGTTTTTCTCTAGTCTCATTTGGTGTTTGATATGTAGACACAATAGGAGTATGAGCATCAAGAAAGAGATGCAAATGTATATATACTTCTGAGATCAAGTCAAATCATGTAAACTAAATAATGTTACAATGAAAATGTCTATGTATTTTTAAAATAGATTTCCAAATTTCATGCTGAGAGTAGATTCAATCACATAATATTTGATACTGTAAAACTTTGGGATAATGTAAAAAGTTAGACATCCCCTTTATATTTATTAAGGTTTATTACAATGGGTTTTGACTTTGAAGACAATACTGTCTTATTTTATAGGTCAAGAAATTGAAGTCAAGGGTTTAGTGACATTTAGAATCCCAACCAGGCCTTTTTATTCTTTCATTAGTTCCTTTTCTTATACTACATTCTTCGCTCTCATTTTTACCCTTGCAATATAACTTTGAAAATAACGACCACTTAGGCATGTAAACCAAAGTTACATCAAGTCAGATAAAGTCAATCATCACCATAAACCCTTGAGGTCACTCGTGATACTTTCCTGTGCACTCATTTGTGCTGAATCAATTTCAATTAAATCAATTAAGATGGCAACTGGCAAAATTCACCTATCGATTTAACAGGATTAAGATTGCTCAATATGTTTGGGTGCTTCGGGAAACTCAAAGCCTGTATCTCTGCCTGGTGATGATGTCAAGTCTGGAAATTTAAAGGAACAAAACAAAACCACCTGATTCCTTAACAGTCAGATATTTGGGTGGTTTAATACACTTCAGACATCTTCATATTCTCTCTGCCCTGGCTCTCCAAGTTTGACTTGAACAAATGAGGAAGGCTGTATCATATGAAGCATGAAAGCTATTAGGAGTAAACTTTTATTTGAATAGAATGCAACATTAATTTTTAAAAGGATATTACAGCAAGACCTCTGAATGAATAAAAAAATTCTCTTTAAGAGAAGAGAAGCTTTGGGATAAATCAGTAGTTTTGGAGAGTGATTCATATACTTGACCCTTTTTTTGGAGGGGAGGAGAGTTTTTAAAGAATGCCTAAATCTGAAGGTCATGTAGATGTAATTGTAAAATTCTGCCTATCTTAATTATAGCTGTGGAATTTTCTAATATGTCTCCTAAAATGCCTTATAACATTCTTTGGGTCATTATTTTAATTTCTTCCCCTATGTCCCCTTTAATTTTTCTATTAACAAAATGATTTGAGTATTTGCAGCATGTATTGGAGAGAGAACTTTGACTTTGTTTCTGCAAAATAAGGAAAAGAGAGCATAAATCATCTTTGGTTTTCTATCAGAGCTATCTTTATTTGGGGCCTTGTGTCAAGTTAACAAGCATTTGTCAAGTGCCTAATATGTGCCCAGCACAATGCTAAGTTATAGGGATAACAAAGAAGGTCAAGAACAATCCAGTTTTTGGAGCTCACAATCTTGTGGGGAAGACAAAATGCAAACTATCTCGTACAAACCACATTTACACCAAACTGGAGATAATCATAGAAAAGGAAGGCATCAAAGGAGGTAAGGAAACACTTCTTATGGAAGGTGGGATTTTAAGTTGAACTTGAAGGAAAGCAGGAAGCCAGGAGACAGAAGCAAGGAGAGAGAATTTCAGTCATGGGGAACAGTAATTGAAAAATGTACAGTCAGTAGCTGAAGTATCATATGCCACAGGAAAAAAGCCAATCTTCCTGAATGTTCAGAATACAGAGGAAAGAAGATAAAAGAAGATTCTGAAGATAGAAAGTATTCAAATTATAGTTTTAAAATCCAAATCCAGAATCTAAAATAGTTTTTAGATTATGAATATAATGTCTTCTATTATTATATATGCTTTTTTGAAATGGAAATTTTTTGTGTTATATTTTAAATCCTCCCCAATATGCATGACAATTTTTCCCTTTTCTTGTCTGTCTTTATATTTTCTTACTTTGTATTTGTTATCTGTATTTAAGTTTTAAATAAATAATTTTTAAAAAGAAAGAAAAGGTAAAAAAAAAAGATTTTGTATTTAATCTTGGATAATAGAAAGCCACTGAAATTTATTGAGTAGGGGGATGACATGGTCAGATCTACACAATAGGGTGATCAACTTTAGAACTAGAGTGGGGAGAAATTTGAAAAAGAGAGACCCAAATAGAAGAGTAATACAATGATCTAATCATGAGGTGATAAGATATTAGAAGAATATGAGAGATGCCGCAAAGGTACAATCAGTAAGATGTTTATATCTAAATGACCTTTGCTAAGCTTTGGTTTGGTGAATAATAAAATGCTAGTTTCATTGATCGAATTACCTGAGAAGCATCTAAATTAATAAATTCCTTTCTGAATCTATGAAAGGTTATCTTGGTGGTCAAGAAACTAGTTTCTCTCACACCTTATTACATCTTTAGCTTTAAAACTCTCATAATTAGGTTACAGATACTTATTCAAAAAGTTAAAATATTCCTTGGATTCAACATCAGCTTTCACATGTAACAAAATTTAGGTCTAATGAAAACTAATAGTGCATCATAATCATTAACCAATATTTATTAATTAATTATGATTAACAGGGAGTAGACCACACACTGGGAACTGAATACTAACGGCTATTTTATCTTGACCTTGGTCAAGTAACTTTAGCTTGAGAGCATCTGTTTCCTTCGCTTTTAAATGGGGAATATGGACTTGATGAACTCTTAGGTTCCTTTCAGCATTAAAACCTTTGTTTATATGGTACATGCTTTCTGGGAAGCATACTTCACATATTACACAGAAAATATTTTAGTGAGACAAAGTTGGTTACAGGATATTGATTCATTGTGAAGAAAGAAGCAATGCCACTTGTGGAAAAACTGAAATAAACTCTAAACAAAAAAGCATACAAGTATCCAGTTGATATGAGAAGTCTAAAGATGATGAAAAAGAAGTACTCTATAGATTTTCTACATTGTACTAGCCTACAAGAAGACCTCCAGAGGTCTTCAATTGTAAATACAATAGAAGTTAAACTCCATTAGAATCTAAGGACACTTCAATGGAAAAAGCCAGAGAAGGGTCTTATAGCTTACCCAGAGTTCCCCCACTATCTGCAGCTCTCTACAATTTATGATGTTTGAATCAAATGTCCCTGTTTGATCTTCTATTGGATAGATAGGTCTCAAACTCTGATATTCTTAATATAATTGTGCACATATTTTGTTGCCAGGAAAATTCAAATTTTATCAGCTCTTTAAACCTTCAAAATCAATAGTCTGAATGTGATTTGGGGTTTTGATATCAGGAATTATCCTCAGTCATTGGTTTTCAGATGTCTTTTGTGTCATTTAGCATCTGGAATTCATACTATGGAGATAGTCTGCTTCCTTAAAAACCCATGTATTCTGCTATAGTTTTCAACATTCACTTTTATAACATTTTGTGACTTATGTTCTTTGATGTAACCTAACCTATATCATTATCTTTGAAAACTATTCAGAAGCAATTCCTACAGCCCTCTGGAAAGAAATCAAATTTAGGGAATAATAGATTTATTGTTATATAAAGCTGGATTGGAACTCAAAGGCTACCTTGTCAATTCTTGCATCCTTCCAACTTCCAGGGTAAAATCCAGGGAAAGGAAGTGATAAGCCCAAAGTCACATGGGAAATAAATGTTGAAGAACATTTTGGACCTCAGGTTTTCTGCTACCAGAACCTTCAGGAACACCAAGAGCATATAAGCATTGAGTGGATTCCATGAGGGGTTTCTGACAATCGAGATTGTCATTGATAAAATGAGAGAAAAAAGTTAACAACATGCAATACTAATGCTATGATTGAATGAATGGTAGACAAAAGTCAGGAAAATTAAATGGTTTCATTCAGGGATTAACAGTAAACAATGTTGCCAGACAGATGATTGTATGATAGAGAATCATAAATGTTTCAGAGTTTACTTACTCATAAGTTTAGTTCTAGGAAATTAAACATCACTAGATATTTTTACCTCAAATTGCCAATAAGAGAAAACATTTTATTGGAAAAAATGCAGAAAATGCTGCCCTAGTAAATTAGCGAGTAGGTTCTGAGTTAGTATACTATGGACATTTCAATATTTCACTTCTGCTGGATCAAATGCCCTTTTAAAACTACCAAGCAGAAGAAACAGCACATTCTTATGTTTCTTATGCATCCTACTAAATTGTATGATGTTGAAAATTTCTGGTCTTTATTTATTAGGCATGTATTTTGTAATATGTTATCTCTCCTAATGGAATGTAACCTTCCTGTGAGTAGGAACTATTTCATTTTTATCTTTATATTTGGCGTGTCTAGCACAGTGTCTAGCTCATAGCAGAAATTTAAATGTTTCTCCAGTGACTGACTTATCCTACATTGTACAAACCTTGAATGTACATACAAACAGAGCTTTGCAATGCATTAAGGTTTAGTTAAGTTTAATTTAGATTTGCTTCAATGGCCTAGATTCAAATCCCATCTCTGATATTTACTATCTTTGTGATTAGACAGCATAGTTGATGAATAAAACATTGGACTTAGGAATCAGAAAGACTTGAGTTTAAACTTTTACATAGACATTTACTACCTCTATGAGTGAATTTTTCAAAGCCTCTCAGACTCAGTTTTCTCATCTGTAAAAAGAGAGAGGTTTGATTTGGACTGAATAACCTCTACATCTTTAATCCTCTGAAATCACTTAACTTTCCTGGGCCTCAGTTTCCTTATATGTAAAATGAGGAGAAGCTAAATTAGATAATCTCTGAGGTTTCTTCCTGGGCAGCAAGATGGCAAAATGGATAGAGTGTCCTGCTTGGAGTCAAGAAGACCCATTTTCTCAAGTTCAAATCCAGACTCAGATATATACTAGCTGTGTGACCCTGAACAACTCACTTTACTCTGTGTGACTCAGTTTATTCATCTGTAAAATGAGCTGGCCAGTATCTCTGCCAAGAAATCCCTAAAATGGGATCACAAAGAGTCAAACACACTGAAAAATAGCTGAACTACAACTGAGACTTCTTCATTTTTGACTAGATCTGTGACCTGTGAATGAAAACCAACATTCCAATCTCATTCACTATCTCGGAAATAAGAGATATATAACTTCCACTTCTACCACTGTAGAAGTTCTACCATTATGTAATGGTAGGCAAATTAATCAGTCTTTTTTGGGCTTCAGTTTTCTCCACTCTACCTTTGTGGGATGAGAGTAGATGACCTCTAAGGTCCTTTTTCTAGCTCTAAGAATCTATAACTCCACAAGATTATAAAGTTCTAGCTCATAGTCAAGTAGAACAAGGAGGTGAATAAGCACCAATCTTTTGACCAGTATAATAAGAAGTGATAAGAAGGAGCCCATGTTTGGGATGAAGATTGGGGGGCTTATAATGGAATGGAACAAGGTAGAAAACTGAGTTGGATATCTTAGAAGGAACTTGATGTAGATAAAAATAAAGTCTAATACTGGGCAATTTGGGCAACTAATTTTGCAAGCATAAAATAAGGAGATCTTATAAGATGTCAGTTTATCTGGACAAGATCTATGGATTTTAGTGGAATTAAATTTCATTGACTCAATATAAGCCAATAATATGATATGGCAACTAAGAAAGCTAAAGGAATATCAATAGAGGCATAGAGTTCAGCATAAGAGAAATGACAGTCCCATGAAAAATGCCCTCAGTCAGACCTGATGTGAAATAATATTCTGTGGGTCAGATATGATGTGGAAAAATATTCTATTTGGTCCTGGGTGCCATTTTTTTCAGAAAAGACACTGATAATCTGGAGAGCAGCCATAGGAGGGATACAGAAAATTCTTAGGTTTAAGATATATAAGGACTAACAGATGGACCTACAGAAGTTTAGGGAAGAAAAGAGAAGACTTAGGGAAAATGATAGTTATCTTTCAGTATATGAAGAGTTGTCATGTAAAAGAAAGATTAGATTTTTCCCACTTGGCTCCAGAGAGGCTCCAAAGAGTAGTGGGATCATAGGATCATAAACAGTGCTGGAAATGACCTTCAAGGCCACCTAATTCAACACCTTCATTTGAAAAATGAGCTCAGAGTCACACATGTAAGTCATAGACTACCTATCTAATTTGCCCGACATTGCTTTGCTTGAAGGCAGAGGGTTAGATCCTATTGTTCCCTTTCAACTTTATGAAAGATAAAGCTTAGGTGTTCTTCAATGAAATAGAAGATTATATTACGGCTCTTTAGGCTATAACAATAGTTCAAAGAAGTTGAGAAAGAGAAAAGCAATTGGAACATTCTTCCAAAAGACAAAGGGTCATGAAGGCCCTCATTGTGAAGCAACTGAATGATAAGAAATTACATCTATGTTTGGACTTTGCTGACAGAATCTTTGCAGGAGGAGGAAGGAGTGATAAATGCTTACTTTCAATAAGTTGTAATTGCCTCTGTTAACAAAGCACACATAGTTTTCCCCATATCCAGAGCCACTGATTACAAAGGCATTTGCTGATGGTAAAATGCCAGGAAATGTCTTTGTTGTAATGACTTATGAAATAATATGAACTGACTTCATCTGGCATATTCACTACTTGGGGGAATCCTCTGACAAAAAAGCAGCATCACTTTGTGATACGGGCTTTCCGGCAAATCTTATCACTTCTCCAAATATGTGCAGTCATTGATAGTGCTATAGAGAAGCATTGTAGGTTCCACTTCCTTCTCTACTGAAATGCCCATGGATCATAAAGATCTTTTCAAATGGGATAAAAAGATAAAAAGTGCAATATAAAAATCTAAAATATGATTACTAATAATGAGGTTATTAATCACATCATCAAGAAGGTAGCTGACTTGTTTTTTCATTAGAGGGAATGAAAAATATCAGTCCAGAACATCTTAATTTACAAAGGAGAAGAGGGAAGTCCTTTTGAGGTTAGCAAAGAGCTTAATGATCTCTTCATTTTCAAGCTTTAAGAAAAGTATGCTATTAAAAGAAAATGGAGAAAGTGTGAGGGATTGCCAACAGACTACGTGGTTTCTTGTGATGAGGAAAAAAAGAAACTGCCTTTCCCCATCTTTGGATGGAATCTTCTGGCAAATTTATGGCAATACTTGGACAAGAGCCACAGAAGATGGATAGATGTAAATAAGTTGGAACTTATATTAATGGGATGAAAATCTGTATTTGGGAGATCATAGATACATGAGTATCTTGAGAATATTAATGATACATGATTGATTAGAATAATTAGGAATAGAGTGCTTAAAATCCATTATTGATATAATTATTAATAACACAGCCCTTCAAATACATTTGTGATAGCATTAATTTGTGAATTTCCATTCAATGATACAGAATGTAACCCAACCATGGTGCTTGCTCAACCATATTCTCCTCAAAAGTTTAACATGGAAGTTCACTGACAATGCTAGGACCTTCTTTGATTGCTTCCAACATTGTAAGGATGCTCCTGGAGCAGGCTGGTTTACTGAATGTCACTGCTTTTTTTATTTTTTTAAATCATGGCAATTGAAGAAAAGCTCTATTGTCTTTTATTTGTTTTAAAGTTTAGGTTTTTACACATATCATTATGCGGTTTGTCTAGGGAAACAGTTTCCACCTCTACATAAAGGTAAGTACATGTAGAGAAGTACATGTAGATATCCAATATATCTACAAGTATTGCTCATTGGTAATAGGGTAATAATGCTCCTATGCATTTGTCTCAGTAAGCACATTAGAAGAATTTTTTCCCCCTCTAAGTTGGACTAACTTGGAAAAATCTAAAAATAGCTTTGTTCTATTGTCATGCTATTATCTAAGACATGTTTTCTGTCTCTTATAAATCAAGATTAAAGTAGAAGTATAATAATGATGTTTCCTGCACTGAGCAGCTTTCCTCAAGAGATATCTGCAGCTATCTGCCAAAGCAGCTCCCTCACCCTGCAAAGCTGCCAGGAGAATTGTTCATACCAGCAAGGATGCTGAATACATACCTTTCCACTATGAAAGATAAACAAGAAAAGAAAAGAAAAGAAAAGTTGATGCCAGAAGATATCATAAAGGCTGGAACCAAAGGGAAGAATATGAAGACAAAGGCAAGAACTGATTGTGGTACTTACCAGTGTCAGGGCATTAGAGCAGTTACATGAATAAGAGGCTGGGGAACCCGAGAGAAGGTAGAAATTTATGGGAAAGTTCCAGGCATTGATGAGTAGTTTTCTTCCTTCCTCTTTTTTTCCAGCATCATATGGGAAGAACACTGGAGCATGACACAGGAATCCTGAGATCTAGTCCCCCAAATTCTACCAACCATGGTCTGATTCTAAATCCAATGCTCTATCCACTTTACCATATCATGCCCTGTGGGAGTCACAAAAACTAGTGTGAACCTAAACTAAGAACTAGAAGAAATGTATTCAGGGTGAGGGGTGGGATAGTTTTGTTCTTTGTTCTAATGAGTGCTTATCTGTAATATGGTGTCCAATTCTGGCCATTAAACTTTCGAGAGAGAGTTGATAAGATGGTATATATGTGGATGAAGAAAAGGTTTTGACCCTCTAAATCATTCCCTACTTATCTTGTATATAATCTACTTTGTATTTGCTTGTTGTTTCTCCCATTAAATTGTAAGCTCCTTAAGGCAGGGACTATCTTTTGCCTCCTTTTGTATCCCTGGCACTTAGAACAGTGCCTGGAACATAGTAGGCATTTAATAAATGTTTACCATATGTTGATTACTGCACCATAAGCAAATTATTGTTATTCAATTATCAGAAGACTTAGATGGGAATCTGATGATATCAGTTTTCAAAAATGTTTTGAGGGACAAAGGGAAGAAAGGAGAAAAGGCGGGAGGGAGAGGGAGGAAGGGAAGGAGAGAGAGAGAGAGAGAGAGAGAGAGAGAGAGAGAGAGAGAGAGAGAGAGAGAGAGAATGAGAATGAATGAGAATATCCCAGAGAGGGTTGGGGGTGGGAAGGAAAAGGAAAGAAAGTTTATTCTGCTTAGCTATAAACATATTTCAACTCCATACCAAAAAAAAAAAACCATCTAGCAATGAGATAAATTCAAGGTAGAATAAACTACATTGAGAGGAATGAACTCGGTCACTAGAGGATAGGAAAGAGACTAATCTCTTTGAATTAAGCAAAAGCTAGATTATCACTTCTCGGGCATGTTGGAAAATGGGTTCATGATTTGTGTTGGACCTATCATAGATGAGCTTTGAATTCTCTTTAATCTCTGAAATACAAAGCTGTTAAGGACCATGCCTAAGTGTGAAGGGGCAGATTAAGTCTCCCAAAGCCCCCACAGCTGTGAATCATAATACACTTAAAGTAATTGCAAATCAGCCTTTACTGATGCAGATGTTGTTTGTGGATTGGGAATGAAATAAATTGGAGGCAACAGAGAAGAGGAGAGAGAGGTCAGAAAATGCAACTGCCTCTCAGTCTCCTTATATCATTATCATCCTCTCACATGAAAGGATCTATTCTGCTGATCAGAATTAGATCCCCAGCAGCCACTAGCAGGTTGTGCCCATAACACAAGACAAAGGAGGTAGTCTTTCATCCTGTTTCTACAAGTAACAAACCACTACTTCCAATGCCAGTCAGGTGCTTGCAAGGTTCTTGGTCTGGTCTCTGTAATCCTCTCAGAACTATAATTACACTAAGAATCTTGATCTAAAGCCTGAGAAATACTTAAATGAAGAAATTTGTATATTGTTTTTAAAAAGACAATATCAGAGAGATAATACAGATGAGTGGGTTTAATTAGATATACTATATTTAGGATTATACTTCTAGATGATTTTAATTCTTATTGTTGCTTCTTAGAGCAACATAACTGATTTTCAAATGCTGCTATTGTGTGTCATTTCAATTGTGTCTCATTCTTTGTGACTCCATTTGGGGTTTTCTTGACAAAGATACTGAAATGGCTTGCCATTTCCTTTTCCAGCACATTTTACAAATGAGAAAATTGAGGTAATTGGGGCTAAATGACTTGCCCGGGGTCACATTTAGTGTCTGAAGCTGAATTTGAACTCATGAAATTGTTTTTTTCTTGATTGCATGTATAATGCTCTATACACCGTGCCCTCCACCTGCCTTCTACAAACATTACCTGTCCATAAAACAAATTCCCATCACCCAAGGAGTCACCTAGGAAAACTACACAATTATTTAATTGATTCTGTCACTGCTCAAGATTTTTCAAGAACTCATGTTTTATAATTCTAAAAAGTAGCATATTCTTTGGAATACCCTTAGTATCTAATGCACAGTTCTGTCCATGTCATCCCCCACCCTGCTCAAGAAACTTCCACAATTACATATAACCTCTAGAAAAACAAAACAAAACAAATTTCTCAGTTTGGTATTTGAAGCCTGTCACAATCTGGTACTTAGTTCAAATTACTCTTCTTCAGATCTTCTATGATCCATTCAAATTGGTCTTATCACTGTCACTTGAACTTGGTTGCCATTTTGCCATCTGCAATCATGTCTGGAATGTAGTCCCTCTTCACCTCTGCCTCCTAAAATCCTTGGATCCCTTCAAAGCTCAGGTCAAATGTTCCCTCCTATGGCTAAGCCTTTCCCAATTTTCCTGAATTGTGGGTGTTCTCTTCCTTTTAAAATTATTTTGAATTTATTTATCTGTTTGTATGCTGTATTCCCAAGTAAATGTGAGCTCCTGAGGGTCATGGATACTTTTGTTATTGTTGTTTATACCTTTGTATCCCTAGTGTCTTGAATATACTAGGCACACCATTAAAAGTCTGTTGAATAGCAGAATTGAAACAATAAGAGAAAAATTATTATCCTCTGAGAGTGGATTCAATTTTTAGAAGCAGCTAAAAGTCAGTTAGAAAAATCTCTAGTTTAAAATGTGATGCTCGAGCTGTGGAATACTAAGGGGACTAGCTATATAAAGGACATTAGATGTAAAATCCTAAGACATAGGTTCAAACTCTGGTTCCCCCATTTATTATATAGGAATATATATTAGGAAAAATATTATACTGTCTCCTTCCTAGAGTTGTTGTGAGAAAAGTGCTCTACCAGTATTATTTTGGGTTGCTAGTTTCTCTCAAGATTGGAAGGTACATGGAATCCATATTATTTATGGTTTTGCTTGCTAGGCTAAGTAGTTGATACATGATCCTATGGAGGGCCACTGAGGATTTCTGAGAAGGAGCATAACATGGCCAGAGCTGAGAATTAGGAAGATTAGCTTAGTAGTTGAATGAAGGATGGAATAATGTAATAAGGAGAAGCTAGAGGCAGGAAGAATAATTAGAAGGGTGTGGAGATAGTCCAGATGAGAGGTGATGAGACATTTAACTATGGCATGGTGATGCAAGTAAACAGGAGAGATGTGGAGGCAAGTGACTGAACATTAAATAATCAATATTTATTAAGTGTTCATGTGCCAGCCACTGAGCATACAAAGATAAAATTCAGATCATTCTTGATCTCATGCAGCTTACATTTTATTGGGAGATATAATGTACAGAAGAGAGAAGTTTATGGAACATATGTAAGAATAATTTGGGTGAGGGAGACTGTTGATAACAAGAGTGAATTAGGAGAAAGAATCAAAGATGACCAAGAATTCCAGTCTGGTTGATCAGAGAGTTTGGTGTTATTAATAGAAATAGGAAAATTATATTGAAAAACAATAATTTGAGGGGGAGAGGGAAATGATGAGTTTATTTTGGGACATAATGAGTTTGAGTTGCCAGGGGTACATTTAAGTGGAGATGTTCAGGAGATAGTTGTTAATGTAGAACTATGATTCAGGGTCAATGGAAGAGTTACTGTTGTTTTAGTGATAGAGAAACCCATAAAACTTTTTCAGGGTAGAAAGAAGGCTTCATTTGACAAGGAGAGATCAGTGGAACAAAGTCCTAAAGAAGATAGGAAGGAATGTGATCTCTGATCACAGGTGGAAAGGTTAGATTGGGAGAGGCCTACCTCATCCCCTGTAAGAAAAAGTGGAGGTGATGAGTTTATGCAAACTCATGGATAATCAGGAAAGGAAAGATAATGATGGAAAGATTAGGGATGGAAAAGAGGCCCTAGAATGTTAAAATGAAGACTCATTACTTCATTCTAAGAACAATGGGGTCACCACTAAATATCTTTGAATAAGAGAATGTCAGCATTGTAACTGTTGGAGGAAGATGAAAGATACCTTATGTTAACAATGAGTAATTCAGACTTTCCAAGAGAATTGAATTTGGGATTTCTAGGGAATTTAGACTTTATTTGACAGCTAAGTGACATCCAGAAACCTTTGTATTTATTTAGTGTTATATATCTGTTGATTAAGGTGCATGGTGATGAAAAATCAAATATTCATTACAGATGTTCACACATCAACACCTTTAATTTTCGCATCATGTAAATATTAATTCAGTCAAGGGAATTAAATTCCAAAGTGCTCAACTCTAAATCAACTCCCTAAATATTTTAAGTCTATTTGTTGCTTTTAAGTCTATTAGTCTGACACATTTAGGTTTTTTTTTTTAATAATTTACTTAAAGACGGCTAGAATTTTTTTATAAGCTTCTCAATATTAAATATGCTAATATGTTGATATGTAAAAGATTGAGAGAGAGGCAGCATGGAGTATAGGATAGAGAAGACTGGTTTTAAGATTAAAACTTGCTTCTGACATGTATAGGTTGTTTGACCTTGGGCAAGTAACAAGCTCTCAGTGCTCAAGGTAACTCAATTCAATTATACAACAGTTGCTGATGCATTGGTGGGAGATTTTTTAGTCAATAGTATATCAATTAAATTAATCTCAGTTTCTTCTCCTCCTAGAAAGAAGGAAAGGCAAGGTTTTTGGTGGTGATGGCAATGCTCACATATAATATACTTAAAATTCAAAGTAACAACTGTATTCTACAGGGATGCTTATTATGTGTGTGATGCTGGACAAGTCTGTTCGCTTCTGAATCCCAGTTTCCTTATCTGTAAAATGGGGATAATAAAAATACTTAAGTCATTCTTGTTAGGCTTAAATGAAAAAAATGTACATAAATCATTTTTCAAACCTTGAAGTGCTACATGAGTATAAGCTATTATTCATATACTCAATTATCCAATAAATATTCATTAAGCTATTACTATGTGTCATGGTACTATGCTAAGTACTAGGGATATAAAGACAATTAACATCATGTCCATGCATTTTAACGGGGGGAATGAACAAAAATTGTATATAGAATATGGGTGTCACTGATTGTTATTATTACATTATTATTATTATGGCAAAGCATTTATTTAGCTCCTATTGTGTGCCATACAGTGTGCTTTTAGGTATTACTATGATTATTGCTGTCATTGTTATTATTATTTTTTAAAGGATGTAGCTTTTCTAAATCAAAGATATTCACAAACAAAATAAAGAGATTGTACTTTGATATCACCATTTCAAAATGAAAATTATATGGAATTTAACAAGTTCTAGCAATATCTTTGGACAAATGTATCGGCAAGAGAGACCATTAATAATTATATAAAGGAAACATCATAGACATACAGAAAGTAACTTTGGACAAAAATGAGTTCCTGAGGTATGTTCAATAAACACTGCTAATCTCATTTTCTTCTCCAATATGCATGCTCAACCCTGCCCCAAATTGTTGACATAGTGCTTCATCTACAGCTGGGGCTTAATAAAATAGAATTGTACAGAATAGAGTTGAATTGTTTTATCTTATAAAAGAAAAACAAAAATTCTTTGGATATTTCATTCAATATTCCTCCACAAGTCTTTATAAAGTGCCTATTATGTGCAAATGCAAGAAGAGACTGGGCAAACTTCCTAATGGTTATCGGTAAATCACATAGTGTATGTATGTAACACCACCTATAACTCCATCGGCAATAAGTCACTGGGAACAAAATGCCTACACAGTACAGATCAAATGAGTGAAACAATTCTCAGATTACCTGATGTATAAACACATCCCTATAGAACAGTTATCATCCAGGCAGTCGGCTTTCTTCTAGGAAGATGGATTATTATTGAGTTAATCTCAGTGTACCACGAGACTTGGCTGACCTAGTTTTCTCTAATACCATTACGCATATAGCTTAGCCAGTCACAATATTTTGCAGATTGAAAAACGTACCCAGTGCTCTCCAAACACATTTTATTATTATCTCTTCATTTGAAATGACACAAAATGGCCATTAAAATAAAACAAAAAGTCAAAGCAATCTGCGGTTGATGCACTTGGGTGGAGGCTACCAGTCTGCATCCTACATGGAGGGAAATATATATTTCTTTTTTCAAATGCTGAATTGTAATATAGGGTATTGTCTACATTTAAGCTTAGTTTGAACCAACCCTACAGTTATAGGGGCCTTAAATGTACTAGTACTTTTAAAGCAATTAAGGATTTCTCTTGAGTATGACATGAAATTGACATATAGTTTTTCTTGATATCTCTTTTTTTTTTTAAACTGTCCATTTTAGAAACTTAGCAGGGTTTTTCTTACTGTTTTCATAGCAACAAAAACTTCTCCCTACTTGTCTTCTTTTCCAACAGTAAGTAAAACACTCCATGTCTACTTTGTTTATATACCAGCTTGCTGTGGCAGAGAGAGGGTCAGGAAGATATGTTCAAGTTTCACCTCTGACCCACACTACCTGTCTGACTATAAGGAAGTCACTTACTGTCTTTATGCCCCAGGCATAGTTTCCAAGACAATAACGGATCTTACATCAAAAGTTCTCCACACCAAAGAAATAAACCAAAAATGGAACAGAAATGAAGTAACATGACTCCAAGTAGCTTTTCAGATTAGCTGTCAGACTAAGATGGCTCCATTTATTTGTCTCAATTTCTGTTTAATGATGAGCGATTGCTTTCTCTAAATTTTATTTATAGATTTTTAAAAACACCATGATAATTTCCTTATATTCTCCATCCCCAGAAAATTTTTTTGCTTATTATAACAATGATAGACACAGTAACCATGTATGCATATGACTCTGTAAAACCATATTCTTTTAACTTCCTACTTTTCTATGGAGAAACTTTCACCTGGTTTCATAAACAAAATAAAACCAAAAAACCTTTCAGAAGATCTCTGAGATAATACTAAAAGTTTTTGTGAAGAATATTTTGGTAGAGTGCAAAAGAAGCTCATTTTTCAGAAATTCTGTGAGATAATAATAGTCTTTGTGAAGGATTTTTTAGTAGAGAACTAAAGAATCTCTCATTTTTGGATCTTTGATCATATACTCTTATTTACTACCCTCCCTCTATTTAAGCCACCTAGTGGGAAAAAGTGGAGTACCTTGTGTGAGTAACTGAAGGTTCCTGACTTCTTCTCGAACCTTCAGCTGAAGCACCTGCTGCAAGATGTGCTGTCGGAGGTTCTCCTGGGCAATCCCCATTCGTTCCAGCTTTTTGTCAGTGAGTCTCAGCAGTGCCCGTCCTAGAGAGTTGGAAAAAAGAAAATAATCAATACTTACTGAAAAATCTTCACAAACATCTGTTTATTATTTTTGATTAACCAAGTCAGTGCCTGGAGAGCTGGATTTTGAGGCTTGCTAGAAAAGAAATTCTTATATCATAAAGAAAATATAAAATAAAGCTACACTGTTACTCTTGGAAATAGAAGAATAGGAAGCCTGGGAGGTGGAAAGCTATGTATTTTAAAAATAATTTTCATTGATAGCTTTTTATTTATTCATCACCAAAATGTTTCTAAGTATCCCTCTCCTTTCTTCCCAGAGGGCTAACTCATATAACAAAGAGAAACATAATTAAACAAAAACATATATAGATATATATGAAAATATATACAATTTTTCACATTAATGTACCTCCTACCTCTGCAAAGGGGTGGGATGTTAGAGTCCTTTCATAACTATTTTTTTGCTGAATGCTTATTCTTTGTAATTGTGCAATATTAATTTTTGATTGTGGTTGGTTCTTTCCACTTACATAGTTGTATTTATTGAGTATGTTTGGGTTTTTTTTTTTTTTTTTGGCTCAGTTTACTTTACTCTGCACCAGTTCATTGTATGTTTTCCAATGCTTCTCTGTATTTATGCTATTTTCTATTTCCTATACCATAGTGATATTCTATTATATGCATTATATGCATATACCACATTTAACTATGGATATCTTCCTTTGCCTTAAATTCTTTGCCATGACAAAATATATTGCTATGGATATTTTGGTTGTACATGTAGACAGTATAATCAGTGACTTCCTTTGGGGATGTAACAGAATCTCTGGGTGGACATTTTACTTTACTTGCACCATTCCAAATTGCTTTGCAAAATGGTCACACTAATTCATAACCTCACCAAATATCCACTAGTATGCCTATGTTCCTACAAGTCCTCCATACCAGCTATTCCTGCTGTAAAGCTACAGAAAAACATTTTTTAAGACTCCACATCTTATTGATGCCTTTTGCCAGTCAAACTTCCAGCTTGTGACATAGAAAAAGAAACCAAAAATAAGATACAACAGTTTGTACAATATTCTACCATATTAGTACTCCACTTCTTTTTCCTGAGAGAAGAAATATATTTTGTTATCTGTTCATCAGGAGATTCACTAGCTTTTCATTTAGTCAGAGTATCACTTTTTAAAATCTTTTTGTTTATACTACTGAAATAACTTTATACATTGTTCTTTTGGTTCTGCTTATTTGATTCTTTACCAAGATTAATTCTCAGGTTGTTTATAATTCTTCATTACATACTAATATTTCATCAAATTCATGTACAATAATTTATTTAGCCATTCCCCAATTGATGGGCAGCTACTTTGTTTCCAATTTTTTTTTCTTCAACCAAAAACAATGCTGCTGACTTCTGAGTTACATGAACAACAAAACGATTCTCCCTGATTCTCACCAATCTTAGACTTCTCCAAAATAGAAATCATCCATCAAAGATAAAGCAATTTCATCTGTTCCAATGGTCTAGGACCCCCTAAATCCAAAAAATGGTAAAAAAAAAAAAAGTTCCTTCAAATCTAGGAGTTGATGCTAATTAACTAAAACCCATTCAGCAACCCTCTTCTATCCCATCAACAGCAAGATTGCACCAACAGATCCAAGGACATGACACAGATTTACATTAAAACCCACTTTTATATACCCTGTTCCCTCTCCCTCTTTCCAGTGCCATTGAGACTCTGGCGCCATGCTAAAGAAATTTTGCTTTGGCCATGATAGCCAGGTTGGCCACAGTATTTCTGGGGCAAAACTTGACTTATTTAGGAAACAAAAGAGAAAACAATAGATTGAGAATGTAAATACACAGAACTAAAGGACAACCTACAATAAGAAAAGCAAAACAAAACAAAACAAAACAAACAAACAAAAAACCAAGAACATAACAGGCAAAAAAACCTTAAAACCATAATGAAGGAAATAATAGAAGAATACCGCCTAGAACTGCTAAACATAGAAAATGAAATTCTATGAAACTGAAAGAATTCACAGATCATCTTCAGAATAAAACAAGGCTTCAAACTCTAAAACATATAGTGGTTAAATGTGGCAATTCAATTTGGAGACAGCAAGTTCTGAAAATCATCAGGAGAAAGACTTTTGAATACAAAGAAAAGACAACTTGGAAAATTCAAGGCTATTCTATATCCACCAAAAAAGGGAAAAGGGATGAAATAATGAGTGTTAGTAATATAGTTTTATAGTTTAGACATTCAACTCCCAGAAGTGGTTACTCTGATTTTGGGTCAGATCCATGACCTCTGTTATAGAAAGAGGCTACTTAATTCACTGAGATAGAATATGGTACTAACTTGAAATCAAGGTCATGGGTTTGATCCCTGTATAGGCCAATTAACATTACTACACCGCAGGCCCTTAAACTGGACCCTCAACTCAGTCATCTCAGATATACTTTTCCTTCATGCAAGAGTAATCAGGTGACTGATCACTGCAATAATATAAATCAACACAGGTTGGCCAGCAGATCAAAAGACAGAGCAGATCAGGAAAATCTTTGTATATGGAAATACATCTTTATGAATTCAAATCTAGTCTCAAACATTAGCTGTGTTATCTTGTGCAACTTACTTAACTTTGCTTGCCTCAGTTTCCTCATGTATAAAATGATCTGGAGAAGGAAATAGCATACCACTCCAGCATCTCTGCCATGAAAACCCAAAACGGGATCATGAAGTGTTAGATACGACTGAAAAATAATTGAACAATAAAAATGGTTGTTTATTTGTGTACATTTAACAGATCCACATGGAACTATTTCTGGCATCAATATACTTGCCACATATGTTATATAGTGATGTTCAAAATCCTTTGTTCAGTTTTGATGAATGTAAAAATTCTTATTCTTTTCATTTTATAATTAGAAAAACTGAGGTGCAATGTAATTAAGTATTTTAAATAGATCTTGATTCCCCTAATTGTATTTTTAGCCAAATTCTAATATAATAAGTTAATTATTATTTGAATTTACATAGATGATGGTTCAATGTGTTTGAACCAAAAGTTCTTTAACAGTGCCTTACAAAGTAAATAATTGCAAAGAATATTATGAGGGGATTCATAACATTTTCTGTTGCTGCTGTTTCAGGGGAATTCATGGAACAAAAATTATTGGGAGCCTATGGGTTAGAGCAAGGAAAAGTTATGGGATTATAACATTGGAGACCCAGAGGAAAATTAATTCCCATCTATCTTGACTTGTATTTGTATGGATGACTTGTATATTTTTTTCAAAAGAGGCAGTTCTTACATCTGGTTAATAGGAAACATGAATGGTGGTTGGGTCTTCACCTCATAGACCATTTATCCCACTCTACTGTTGCTTAGTATTAGAAAGACATATCACCAAAACGAATCAAAGTTGGGCAGGGGAAAGAAAGGCAATTTTTGAAGGAGATTTCTGGGAAATAATATCAAATCAACAAGTCATTATTAGGTCCTGTTATGTATGTGGTTTTGCACTAAATGCAGTAAAAGACAAAAAAAGTTTACATGTAGTTCCTGTCCTCAAGGAGTTCACAGATAATATTAATATATTTGGAAAAATGAGTTTTGGATTGAGTGCTAACTTGCATTTTATAAATTTTATTTCATTTTCATATTCAAATTAAATTCAGGAAATTGGCAGATCAACAAGGTGATCTTTGGCTGGTCCTGGAAGGACAGAGAAAAATTAATTAGAATGAGAAGGAAAAATTTTACAAATGAGGGAAAAGCTCAAAGGAAAGGTTAATAAAACATTTATTTCATTAATCTATAACAAAGTCAGGTATAATTGTGCAAGACACCAGTTTGTTACTCATTGAAAAAACCTTGGGAATTTGATTTTGAGAACCACTGGTATCAAGCAAAAAGCTAAACTGGATGGCATCCTGAAAGGTCCTCTGGTTCTAGGCTTTCAGTCAGTAGGTCACTAAAACATTATTATACATATATTATGTATTCAGCCCTTTCATTAATCTTAATAGATTGTAGAATCCCTAAAGGGAGAGAAAGTAATACTTATTTTTGCAACTTTCTTAGATTTATTTGTTTACATATAGTTGATACTATTTATTTATATAACATATATCTAATATCAATCCCAACAGGTAATATATTAAGTAAGGAACAGGCTGTAAAGTCAAAAAAGACCTAGGCAATCTTTTAAACAGCTTAAAATTTAGTCCCATCTCTTACACATGCATACTGGCTATAAGATTCTGGGTTAGGTCTTAAATCTTCCAGGACTCTTAGGCAACTTTTGGGGACTAGTTTTCAGAGTTAGGAACACCTGCATTTATCAAGAGAGTTTCTTCACTTGGGAATTCTCTAACCCAATGAAAAATAATTATAGCAACTGATATTTACATTGCACTTTAAAATTTGTCAAGGGTTTTACAAACATTATGTCATTTGGATATCAAAACAACTCTGTGTGGAGACACTAAAATAAGCATAAATGTAGTGAGACTGCCCCATATGTAGCATGGGAAATGGTGCTCTCTTGATGTGTGACTTGGAGGGAGGCAGAATAGACAAACATTTTTAGCATCTCCTTCCCTCACCTTCTCCAAAGAAGACAAAGCATCTTCCTTTATACTCTTCTCAAAGAATTGGAGTACAGACAAAAACGATATCTATCTTATTCCCTTGAATATGGAAAATAGTTTTTAGGGAATAGGATTTTTAGATTCAAACAAAACTCCTGTTCACCATTTCTTAATGGAGAAAGGAGGATCTTTAAAAAAAAAAAAACCTTTTAAAACTTTATTTTAAAAAATTATTTTAATATTCATTTGAAAAATATATTGTTACAAATTCTCTCCCACTTACTCATTGAGAAAACAGTGTGTATCAGTTATATATGTGAAGTCATGCAAAACATTTGCATATTAGCTATGCTGCAAAAAAAGCATGAACAATAACTAAAATGTACAAGAGAATATAGATAGTGCTGATATAAGGTTTTCTGAGCAAATGGCTCACATGGATCCCCATTTCTTTTTGATTTTGACAACACTTCTGTACATTACATTCCCTAACTAGTGCTTAAATACATGCTATTGGATGGCATCTCAATTTTTTAATCTGGTTGTGACCAGGTACCTACTTGCTTAGCCCCATTAATAACACAGACAGGGTTAAAATAGTTGCTGATCTGGATGGCTAAACAGAGGTGTAGAAAGTGAGGTCAGTTCAAAAATGATAAAAATGGACAGGAATCTGCTTGTTAGAAGAACACATTTTTTGCTTTAAAAATAATTCCAGTAGACTAAGGCTTGGTTGTTGATTCTAAGCTTGAGCATTAAAGTAGCTTTACGGAGTTTTCTCATAAGCTAATATATTAAAAATAAAACAATTTTATTTTACACATGAATGCAGGACAACCTTCTCTTTTTTAATAATAGCTTTTTATTTTTCAAAATATATGCAAAGAGTTTTTAACATTCACCCTTGCAAAACCCTGTGTTCCAAATTTTTCTCCTTCTTTTCCCATCTCTCTCCTCCCCTAGACAGTAAGTAATCTAATACAGGTTAATTTTTCTAAATATATTTCCACATTCATCACGTTGCATAAGAAAAATCAGATCAAAAAGGAAAAAAAAATAAGAGAAAACAAACAAGTAAAACAACAAGAACACAAAGGTGAAAATACAATGTTGTGATTTACATTCAATCCCAATACATGTCTATTGGAAATGGCTTGAATCACCTTATTGTTGAAAAGATCCAAGTCCATCACAGTGGATCATCACATAATCTTGTTGTTGTGTACAATGCTCTTTTGGTTTACTCTCTTCACTTAGCATGAGTTCACATAAGTCTCTCCAGGCCTTTCCGAAATCATGCTCCTGATTATTTCTTACAGAACAATAATATTACATTACATCCATATACTATAGCTTAATCAGCCATTCCCCAACTGATGGGCATCCACTCAGTTTCCAGTTCCTTGCCACTACAAAGAGGGCTGCCATAAACCTTTTTGCACTTGTGAGTTCTTTTCCCTTTTTTATGATCTCTTTAGGATATAGACCTAGTACAGATACTGCTGGATCAAAGGGTATGCACTGTATGATAGGGTAAGAACAACCTTGTCTTACACATGAATGAAGAATGCAGAATGTTGTTACAATATTTTCTTTGCTATTGGTTGGAAATTACCAGAGAAGAATAGTAGCAAAAGTAGGGAAATCCTATCTGGCAGGACAAATATTTCTTGGATGGAGATATACACAATATACACAATGGCCAAAGGATAGGAAAGGGGGAAGGGAAAGACATAGACAGGGGAGGAGAGGTAGGTAGAAGCAGGGATCAGGCAAGGAAAAAGGAAAGAGGAAATCAAGAAGGGAAGATAGGGGAGGAAAAAGGGGGAACTGAGAAAGAAGGGGAGAGGTTATTCTAGAAGTTTGGAGAAAAGAATACTTGGGGGAAATACCATAGCTCTCTTTAGATTTTAGAAATACTGTCACATGGAAGAAGAGATTAAGCTTATTTTGCTTGGCTATCAAGAGAATAACAAGAAGCAACACACGGAAGGTCCAGAAATACAGAAAAAATAATAGCACCTACTTCCCAAGACTTATGTGGAGATAAAAATGAGATACTATTTGCAAAGTATTTTGCAAACCTTAAACTGCTATGTAAATGCTAAGGATACTTATTATTAACAAAGAATAAGAGGGAGAGAAAAAAAGAAAAGATGTCCAGTAAAACTCACTAACCCATCAAGTAAGTCTGACATTGTGATAATAATAATAGTTAGTATTTATATAAAGTATTAAGATTTGTGAAGGCTTTATAAATATATTCTCATTTTATCCTTACAAACTAACATGTAAGATAGGTTACACTGGATACACTGGCTAGAATACACTGGATATCCTCTTGATTTTACATATGAGGAACCTGAGACAGGCTAGCTTTCCCCTCCCTCCAAAATCTGTCATACTATCTTCTGCTTCTTTGCTTTGTTCCCATGTCAATAATATATTTCTCTCTCTTCTTCAGTTTCTCAGATTTGTTCTCTTCCTTCTCATGTCAATAATATATTTCCCATGTCAATAATATATTTCTCCCTCCTCTTCAGTTTCTCAGATTTGTTCTCTTCCTTCTCAGCTCTACATCTCCTCCATCATGAAACCACCCTTCATTTCTCCTTTCTTCTATGCTCAACACCCTCCCCAAATTACCTTGTATTTACTTATTTCTACCATCCTTTCCAATGGAATAGAGACAAAGGAAGCATGGAAGCTGGGAGACTGATAATCATGTAAACTTTACTTCATAGTATACTTTTAGTAGATCATTAGCTCCTTGAAGACAGGGTCAATTTTGTTGCTTTTGTATTCCCAAAATCTAGCATAGTATTTTAAATCATGGAATCTATCTAGCAAATGTTTCATACGTCTTTGTGAAATGAATTAAATAAAAGTAACAGACAAATCAAAACATTTTAAAAAGAAGAAATTATTCTCTCATGACCCTTCTGTTAATTGTATTCTGCAGATGAGCTAAAAGATCCATCTTGTTTAGGAAGTGCTAGCATGAAGTCTGGGGGCCTAAAGACACTAGCTAGTCACCAAACACCAGACCTAGAAAGGGCTGCAAGGTCAGCTAGTCCATCATTGCCGTTTCTGGCAAGAAAGCCTGAAGAACTTTCCAAAAACAATACAACTCTATTTTCTCTTACTTGACAGCATTTCAATGCAGCCAACACTTGGGTACTCATTTGATTTCATTCAGAAATGATTGTCTTTTCACTGGAGCATTTTTTTCAACATAGAGAAAAAAATGATTTAATGTAAATTATCTTATGGTTCTAGTCAGTTATTTACTTCCCTGATAGAAATAGATGCATTGATTCTTTATCAAGCTAGTTGAAAAAACTGTTAGATAAGTTTAGATTATTGGCTGAAAATATTCAGGAGTTGATGATGTTAATAGAAGGAAATAGCAGTAGTATGAATTCCCATATGAAATATAAATTCAGAAAATGGACTGAAAATGTGGTTATGAACAATTCTTAGGCCTCTCTGGAAGGACTATATAGCCTTTAATCAGTAAACTAAAGTTAAATATAGTCTAAAAATCCTTGCTGCATGTACATTTACCAAGTTATGTCCTGCCTAAGAAACAGCAAAAAATTATTTTTAAAAGGCTTCTTTATGATTGTCGTTTTTTCTTTAAGCCACTAGAAATATCCAATAATTTCTTTTCTTGAACCACTGAACAGATTGTTTTTAAATAAAATCTGATACTAACATAATATAGCCTATATCTCAAAGATTTATGGTACTATAAATAACCTTCAAGGTCTTTTCTGCTTTGGATGGGTAGACTAAGCACTGAAATACCTTTGATTTTATTTGTCAGCAATTGCTATGCATTGTTGTTTTTTTTTATTTCCTGTTAATGTAACGGCACTAGGAGGACAGCCCAGCCGGCATTAGTTTTCTTATTTTATTAATTATAGAGAGGCACATTATGTGGCTATTGGCAAACCTCCTCTTTCCAGTTATCCTACTCATGAGCATAACAGCCAAACACAGATTAAGAGTTTATATGTTGACAAGATTAAAGGTTGGAATGAGCTGATTTCTGCACAAGATTTCAATTGAATCAATGACTCCTAAAATAGCTAATAAATCAGAAAAATTCCAAAGTGAGATTAGTATTTTTTTTTTAACAAAATGTTTTCCATGTGCTACTCCAGGGAGTTTTGTGTTTCCTAAACACTTTATGACTTGTGACTGTATTCATAGATTTATTTACTTTAAAAATCAATTACCTCTGTACTAAAACTCTTCTTTCTTTTCCAATATGTAATCTTACCCATGAATATTTACTAGGTCACCCCTGTCCTAATCTAAAGATGTTCTATCCCTGTTCACATTTTTTCTAGAGTACTCTTTCTGGGTTCATTCTCTGTCCTAATCACACTTTACATTGTATTATAATTATTTGCATATGATAATAACCTTCTTTGAAGGGAGGACTTGTGAATATTCGCAAAAACAAATAAACAAACTAAAAACTCCAAATACCTCTATATCCTTGGATCCACTAGTTTCTTAATCCTTTATAAAATCATTTAAACTTAGTTATTATTTTTGCCATTAATTCTTCAATTAAAATAAAAAACATCAATAGTTTTTCAAGTGAATTAAAGGATACAAGGTTTATAGCCGAATCAGAAGTTTCTAGGGAAAACCAAGTACCCCAAAAGTCAAATTAAATTTTATTATGGCAATTGGACATTAAGAACTAAACTAATGTTCTGTGCTAAGGGTTTTCAGGTCAATATAAGAAATACTCTTGGCCATATAGAGAGATGTTGTCACAACTGGATGGAGATGAATAGACAATTTTCAGATGAAGAAATTAAATCGTGATTTAGAGTACCTTTTCATATGTCTAGAAGATGTTCTAAATCACGATTGAACAGAGAAATGCAAATTAAGCCATTTAGGGGAGGAAGTGAGGGGAAGGAAGGGAAAATTTGAAATATAGTTTTGCAAGGGTCAATGTTGAAAAATTACCCATACTTATGTTTTATAAATAAAAAGCTTTAATAATTAAAAAAAACTGGATGGGGAATTTCCTGAAAGCAAAGATTATTTTTTTTTCCTTTCTTTGTATCCCAGCATTTGACATATAGTAGGTATTTAATAAATGTTTATTTGCTGACTGGCAATGAGCAGATAGTTAAAACAAATTAATTGGAGATTCTTTTTTAGTACTATCTGTATGCAGAGCACTTGCTTCTGGTCATGGGATAAAACATAAGGAAAGAATATGTGGTGCTTACTCCTTATGAGATTATAGTTAATCCTTCCAAAATGCCAGAGTTAGGGGTGTGGTATCTCTATGATCTGGAAATCTAAATAAAATTTTTTGCCTCTTCCTTCATATTAGAGAAGTTTGAATTATTATGGTATTGAAAAATAAAACATGTTGATATTATACAATACTACATATATATATATATATATATATATATATATGCATTTCTGAGTCTCCAAACTTTTTCTTTGTCGTCTGCTGCCATGTATAGTCTGTAGCTTCTGCATATCCTTATTTAATTTCTTATGCTAACCGGGGATATATCGAAATTGTGATGGGGAAAGTTGTGATGTGGAAGGGATAGTTGTATAATTCAATTGAAGAAGATGACCACATAGATATGAAAACAAAACACTTATAAAGCAAGTTGGGCATAACTTAATGCAATGCAATCTGAGTACACTATTCAGTGATTCCTAGTTTTAACTTTTTGAGCTGATAAAGTGACTCCATGATTCCCTAACATTTTTTTTAAAGTAGATGCTGGAGAGAATGTATTAGGAAAACGAGCTGGGATGATCAATTGGAAGAAAAGTTAGATAAATAACACAAGGTCTATACTATCACCTAAAAATATGAAAAAAAAAAGAAATGGAAAATCTGTATGCATTGATGGTAATCTTCTGTGGAAGATTTATGGAATATCGTGAACAAGGATCATAAAGTATGAGGTGTGGGTAGATTCATGAATGGAGAGAATAACCACATCAACAAAATCACAAATTCATCCAAGTATTATCACTGTAATGTTATTCCAATTATCTAAAAGGTTATACTACATTAGTATGCAAAAATTTAAAACAAAATGAATTCTAATTAACTTTAATTAAACATAAATAAATAAACACCATATTGTATTTCTGGTGACTAGGAAGAAGTGGGTGTTAGTAAATCAAACAAATACAAGGTGTTACAATTCCAAAACTGTTTGGGATCTTCATATTAGTATTATAGCTTAATTGGAACAGAAACAAAAATTTGGGGGGGAAGTGAAAACTATAAAAAAAAAGGGCAAACATGGCTACATGTGTATATGTACTATATATGTGTATATATATGCATGAATATAAGATACACATGCATATGGAGGTATTCATATATGCATGTGGGTATATAAATAGGTCCACACAAAACAAACACATTTGTACTTGTGTATGTATGCATATATACATACATGTACATTTAAACATGCATACATGAACTATATGAACTTGAAGTTCATGAGCATGAACTACAAGAGCTATGCTGTAGCAGGTGGAGAAATAGCCTCAGTAATTAAAAGACTTGCTCAGAATCACATAGGAAGTATGAAGCAAGAGGAAGGACTTGAAAAAGGTATTCTGTGTACTACACCATAGCTATCTCTCATATAATAATATAATATTTCATTGAAATGGTAGTATAAATATGTATTAACCCAAACTGTTCAGAAATAAAAGAAATGATAAATTAATATAAAGAAATTTAACAATTCAGATTAATACCTTTTCTTCACTGCTATTAACTGCTATGTAATTAAATCTCGAGTATAAAGTATTTATATATATTATATATATACACACATACATACATATTATATACATATATATGAAATAATGTTCTAAATTATTAGTAATTAGAGAAATACAAATATAAACAACTCTGAGATACTACCTCACACCCTTCAGGTTGGCTAAGATAACAAAAAATTAAAGTGACAAATGCTGGAAGGGCTGTGGGAAAACAGGAAATAGTAAACCATTATTGGTGGAGTTGTGAACTAGTCCAACCATTCTGGAAAGCAATTTGGAAATGGTCAAAAAGCTATTAAACTCTGTATACCATATGATTGAACAATTTCTCTATTAGGTCAGACCCTAAGGAAGTCAAAGAGGGATAGGACCTAAAATTACAAGCATATTTATAGCAGTTCTTTTGGTAGTGGCAAAGAACTTCAGTGGAAAACTGAAGGAATGCCCATTTATTGGGAAAAGGATGGACAAGTTATGATATATGAATTTGATGGAATAATATTGTATTAGAAGAACTGAGGAAGAATATGATTTCAGAAGTTTGGGAAAACTTTCATGATAATGAAAAATGAAATAAACAGAATTAGAAGAATGATACACACAACAACATTGTAAAGACAAATAACTTTGAAAGACTTTGAGAACACAATGACTAACCACAATTACAGAGAACTAATGAAACATATTATCCATCCCCAGGTAAATCATAGTGTGGATTGAAACATATTTCCTTTTCTTCTCCTCCCTCCCTCCCTCCCTTGCTATCCTTTCTCCTTCCCTCCTTCTCTTCCTCCCTCCTTTCTTTCCTTCCTCTCTTCCTTCTTCCTTTCCTTTCCTTTCCTTTCCTTTCCTTTCCTTTCCTTTCCTTTCCTTTCCTTTCCTTTCCTTTCCTTTCCTTTCCTTTCCTTTTCTTTTCCTTTCCTTTCCTTTCCTTTCCTTTCCTTTTTCTTTCCTTTTTCTTTCCTCCCTTCCTTTCTTCTTTCCTTCTTCCCTTCCTTCCTTCTCCTCTTTCTTCTCTTGTTCCTCTTTTGAAACATGACTAATGTAGGAATTTATTGTGTCCAACTATACCATATTGGTAACAGGTTTTGTTTCTCTTGACTTCTCAAGAAGAAGGAGGGGGGAGAGAGAATTTTCAATAGAAAAAAAAATTCTGATGTACTCTCAGACCAACATCAAAAACTTTCTTTCTTCTTATATGCAAAGATCTTGTAGAGCCACTGTCATAAGAAATGGATCATCTGTGATTTTCCCTTTAAAATATTTACTACATAAGACTACCATCTAATTGCAACTTTGTCAGAGCAAAATTGACCTCCACAAGTTTGGAAATAGGTTCTAAAGCTCAGTGGAGGATCTTTGTTTAATGTCTATATTATATAGGTAGGATGTATTGTGCAACTTAGTTTGGTTGAAGAGAGAAAGCAATCAGAGAGAAAATTCAAGAGATGTAATCACTGATGGAGGTTCGGTAATGCTTAGATGAGAAATATAGTATAGTAGGGAGGGAAAGAATGCTGGAGTTATTATCAAAAGACCTGGATTTGAATTTCAACTGTGATACTTGCTATTGGTATAATGTTGAGTGAGTCTTAAACTTTTTTAGTTTTCTCATTTATGAAAAATAATGAGGAATTAGATTGGCAGATCACTCTATTTCATCTCTAATCCCATCTTTCAGATTTAATATAACTAGAAATAAATCCAAATTGTTTTATGTAGAAACATTAGAAGGAGAAGCTATAGTCAGGATGATCAGATAAGATGCTTGTCATCATAATCCCAAGATAAATAAGGCAAGAACAACAAAAAATAGTAACACCAAATTTTCTATGTGTAGCTTTAAGGTTTATAATTTTTTTTTCTATAGCAACCCTTGTAAATTAGGACAATAAGAGTTTATAATAGAACTAAGCTTCTGGCTGTCAATTAATCAACGAATATTTATTGAGTGTCTATCGTGTGCCAAGTTCTGTGCTAAGTTATAAAGACAAAATTGAAACAGTCTGTCCTCAAGAAGCTTACATTTGATTGAGGGAAACTACATGTACACATATAAATAAGTATGAAATATAGAGCAAATAAATACAAGTCAAGCACAAAGTGATTTTTTTTTTTTGAGAAAGACATTAACATGGTTGGGGAGGCTGGGGAAAATCTTATGTAGGAAGCATGGCTTTGAAGGAAGGTAGAGATTCTACAAGATGATGATACACTTTGTCGATTAAGGTGACTAGAAAAATGCAAAGATATGGAGGTGAGAATGTCATAAATAGTGGCAAGTAGGACAGTTTGGCTGGATTATAGGATCTATGAAGAGATATAGGTATAATAAATATGGAAAGGTAGGCTGAAGGCAGACTGTAAAGAATTTTAAATACCAACTGTGAAAACTAAAAAGAAGGAATGATTTGATGTCAGAAAAGAAACCAAATCAAATCAATAGCATTAAGGACTTAGTTATGCATTATGGAGGTAAATAGCTAAGTGCATAAAATTCCTTTAAGATTGTGATCATGTAAATTGGGATGGTGGGGTTCTAATAAATGGCAAAAATGGGTATCTTCTGGAATGAGATGGGTGGAGGATGGAGGGAGTGAGGGGAAACCTAAGCTCATTTTCCAACAAGTTAAATATAAGAAATCAGCAAGACGTGCTGGAGATGAGCTATTCTGAAAAGTTTGCTTTCAACTCATGCTAAATAAGTTGGACTAATCAACAATATTGTATGTTCTGAGGGCTCATCATAGTGAGGAGGTAAACCATAATGCAAGTAAGAATTTTTATGTAATAGAGAAGAAAATTCACAAACACACACAATTACTACACTTTGAAGTGGCAATTCACTTAAAGGATCTCATAACTAAGGAAATGAAAATGATTGGTGAAATGGCTCTACCAGTCTTCACTCTTTTGTGTCAAGTGGCTAAAAAAACTGGAGGTTTCTAAAATCATAGAAATTTACCTTGCTTTACTCCATTTGGACTTTGAAAAGAAGGATAATTCTTTCTCTACACAAAGAAACCTTTCTAATATATGGTAAATACTTTCTCCCCAAGTAGAACTTTAAAAAGGAAAGTAAAAATAAGATTTTTAGCTCACTAAAACAGAGAAGATTGAACATCCAAAGTAGATACTCATATTTAATGTTACTAAAAATAGAGAAATAAACACTAATAAGAAAAAAGCAAGCATCTTCTGGAGCCAAAACTATATAGTTATTCCTTCTACATGATAGGGATTAGGATGGTGCCCCTTATAATCTGGAAAATCTGAGAAAAATTTGATGGCCCTCCTTTTATTTCAGAGAAGTCTGAATTATTGTGGCATTAAAAAGTAAAATATGTTGATATTATAGAATACTATACATAGATGTTATACATTTGTGAGTTTCCTGCAAAATTGAAGGTTAGTGCCTTCACCTGTCATTTGTAGTTTCTGCAAAACTCCCCCCAAATTCCCATTTAATTTCTTATGCCAACTCATGAAATATCAAAAACATGAGAGAGAAAATCATAATGTAAAAAAGATAGTTATATATTCCCTTACTGGCAACAATTTTCAGCTTGGTAACTTCTCTATAGAAAGGTGATCAATTAGTAAAATCAATCAACAGACTTCTATTACATAGTTATTGTGTGCACAGTTCTGTGCTAGATGAGAAAGATTTAATGTTAAAGAATAAAAACTGAAACTTTAGACAAAACATTGTTCCTGTCCTCAAGGAGTTTACAATGCATCAACTTATAAATTATATTATATGATAAAAGAAAAGAAAATTAGAAATACAAAGTGGCAAATTCTGGATGGAGATTCAAGTATGCTGATGGAATGCAAATGGATTTTGCATAACAACAGAATCTCAGAGTTGGAAGAGATCTCAGAAATGATCAAATTCAATCCCTACCTAAAAGAGAATATGTTATCTTTTCTATAACATCTATAGTACTAAGTCATTTAGTGTTTCCTTGATGATTTCCAGTGGAAGATGGTAATCCAGTTCTTTTCTGGGTATCCCAGTTCACTTTTGCATAATTCTATTTGTTAAATAGTTTTTTCCTCCAGCACCAAATTTAAATTTTCCTTTTTTTCATAATTTTAATCCAATGCTTCTTTTTTATTGTGATAATTTATTATTGAATATAATAAACATTTTAATTATAGTATCTATGATAAAAAATAACTAGAACAAACTACATGGAATATTTTACAAGATTCATTAAAGGAATCCTTCCTATTTGGCACTACTTTAGGTTGAAAATCATCTTGTGTTTTCTTGCTTCAACTTAATTCAATAAACATTTATTATGATCTTATAATAAATTTAGGCACTTTGCTAGACCTAAGGTAGACACAAATGGATCCAGTAGTCATTGCTCTCAACAAATTCACTAAAAGGGATTTGCAATATATACACCAGTGATACAAAAATAAAACACTAATATAGTGCTTTAAGCTTTGCAAAGTACTTTATATGTGCTATTTCAAGTGAACCTCACAACATCCCTATGAAAAAGGTATTATTATTATTATTATTATTATTATTATCCTTATTTTACCAATGAGGAAACAGGTGATGCAGATAATATGTGTCTGAATTTAGATCTTCTAGATAACTCAGTGTTCCATCTGTCTTTTACATTTCTATACGTGCTTACATGTTACTGAGTAGGAGGCAATGTCTTAACTCACTCTCTCTCTCTCTCTCTCTCTTTATATATATATATATATATATGTATATATATAGTAAAGGTCACTAGGATCTCTTCCATTCTTATCAAGGGGAGTAGTAACCTTATCTCCTTTCATACAACATCTAGGGCTATCACCAATCCTCCTGATATATACTTTGCTACTAGACCCAGATGACTGTAGGAGAAAATGAAGCTGGTGATTTTGCATAGCCCTTCCTCACTTAAATCCTAGAACAAAGGACAGACACCATTTCTATAATGAATAGGCACTATACTTATGATTTCCCTGGTAGAGAGAACTCCTAGATAAGAAAAGAATATTACCAATGAAGATCAGAATCTATCTGTTAACTGATAGGGAGTTGCCTAAGAGATCTGAGATCTGTGTGTGTCAGAGGGATAATATGTATTCAGACTTTCAGGTTCTGAAGTTATCTTTTTTTTTTTAAATCTGTTATGACCTTCTGTTTTTTTAAGAACACCAGAGAGTTACAATCAGAATTCTGTGAAGGATTATCTCCAGCTTTGGGAAGAAGATGGTTCTAATGCTGGAGTTGCTTATCTGGTGGAGAGGATTGTGAGATTAAAATCTAGATCCAGATACTATAAAAACATATGTAGATAAATATTGAACTGGGAAACCTGATTGATTTGTTCTCAAATTATGAATAGTATAATTTAGCAGAATACCAGATACAAGGGAAAAACCTTCAAAGAAAATGAAATTATATCAGGAAAACAACCTAATAATAAACTTCTTAAGTATCTTCCTCAATAATGTCAGGAGATGGTATCTTCTCCCATCTTGAGATAATTCAAATAATGACTGCATGATGACTTCTCAGAGGAGATTCCAGTTTTCCAATTCAATTACAGTTTGTACTTGGTAGATTCCTTCTAATTTGGAGATTTTGTGAAATGTTTTGAAAATCATACATAAGGTACAGTAGTGTATTGAGAGAGCTCAATAAACAGTGATGCAAATGATAGAGCATGAAACTTGGAATTATAAGATATGATTTCAAGTCCCAGATCCAATATTATTAAATAAGTGGCATTGGGCAAGTCTCTCAATTTTTCTGACCCTCAGCTTTTTACCTGTAATACTTGTACCTTTGTGAGGTTCCTGTGAGAATATAGCAAATCAAAGTATATATGAATGTAAATGATTATAAATGACTGCTTCTTTCTCTAATGCTTATTCTCTTGTTCTATTCAAGAACAACTCCATAAAGCTGGAAAAAGAATGAATTCCTCACAATGTTTATTTGTAAACAAAGATCTATAGGAAAGGATAGAGACTATAACTTTAACATGTAATAATCAGGACACTTCACAAAAATGGCAAAAATAACCTTATTTTCTGTCTGAAAGCACACTCTGCCCCTTTGGCTCTTTTCCTTAATTGTTTGGTTCTGAAATCACACTCTGAGCTATCCATCTCTTTACTCCTCTCTGGGTAACTTCCCTGATTCTGGATTTTCTTTACCATGTTCCTCAAAATGGGGATTTTCTCCCCATCCCCATATCTCATTTTGTTAAATAAATTCAAATGTACACTCCTTGAGGTCAGGTAATATCTTTCTCTCTATTTGCATTTGTACTCTCAGTACTAAGTACAGTGCCTGGAAGATAATGTATATTTTATAAATGTTTGCTGAATTAATCATCATCATTATCATAAGTAACTTCAATAATAGAGAGACAAAGGCATAGAGGATAAAGACTTGGCCTCTAGTTAGGAAGACGCAGTCTGACTCCTGGTGGGATACTGAGTAACTACTTAACTTCCTAGTTTTTCAGGAAAATAAAATCATAGGTTGCAGAGCAGGAGCTCTTTGGAAAGGGGGATTTGTCCACTGACTCTCCCTCTACTGATGAAATCATTCTTCTGGCAAAAAAAAAAAAAAAAAAAAAAAAAAAAAATTCCAAACAAACAAAATGAAAATAAAACCAAAAAATAAATTCACCCATCCAATAATAAATTAAGCAAACAATAATAATAATAATAATACCTCAGAAAAGTATTACAGTGGAAAGAGTGGATTTGAAGATTCAGAGACCTGTCTTTGGCACATGTTTTCTTTGGGATCATGGGCAAGATTGCCTGTTAGTATACTGGCAACTCTCTAAGACTCTTGTGTCTCCCTGAGGATTCTCTTTTCACTACATTTCAGCATCATTCTCTGGGATTGCTTTTATTAGAGGTTTCTCTCTGACTGATAAATACAAATGTTATATGTGGTCAATGGCTTCTGAAAAAAATTTCCTTCCCCAGCTGCCGTCTTCCAATCATTTGGTATGCTTTCAGGTCACTTCCCTCCACTCTCAGTTTCTGTATACACAGGAAATGAAAATGAACTTTAATATTGCTTATATAAAACATAATTAGTAAAGTAAATTTGCTGTAAAATATCATATTGTACTGTTTAACATGATAAGCTATTTAATATACAGACACACCCTTATTTTAAGTAATTGATATTTTCCTGTAACCTTTCATGTAAATCAAAGTTTTGTAAACAGAACCATTTAAAATACAGTAAGGGAATGTTTTTCTAAAGATACTCTGCAGAATCCTTTTTTTTTTTTAGTAAAGCAATAAACCTTTTGATAATGGGACTCAACCTCTCATTTGAAAAAAATTGATTTTTACATGTGTTAATTTTCTTTAAACTAGTACACTCCTCAACATGTGTATTTAAGATAAAAACAAAGCTCCTCAAATCACAAGGAAACCATTATCTTTGCCTCTTACTGACACAACTCTCTTTCTGGCTATTTAGAAATCCATTTGCATTTAGGTATAGTAAATTTCTTTTCTTCATTTCCATTACCTAGAACAACAACAAGAAATTATTAGGTATGAGGCAGAATCAGGTGGGGAGGAGGCAATGATGATATCCCAAAGGACAGACTGATGTAAGTACAGTCATATTGGGAAACAAATTGGGCCAGTCTCCTATAGAGTCTGCTAACCTAAAGTGGTGAGTGTGCCTCTGAGAGTAGGGGTTAAGGACCACCTAGTGAGGTATTCAAGCAACCCATTCTACCACATACTATGATGAAGATGGCTGAAGCTTCAGGAGGGAAGCATTAGTTCCCTACCAACTCCCCAAAGAAACTTGGACCCCAGGTCAAAGTCCTAGTTATCCTGACCTAATTATGGTTTTACATTATCCTCATTTTATCTGACTGAGCAAACAAAAGAATTTGCAGTGAATGTATCAAGTGTTCCCCACCTTCCCCCTGCAAAGGAAAAATGTTCCCCTGAAGAGATGTTAAGGGACAGGTCAATTCTCCGAGAGCTTCACAGCTGTGGAGCATAACATAGGAAGGGGTTGCAAGGCAGCCTTTGCTGACAGGTATTGTGGATTAGAAACAAGGTAAACTGGAGGCAGAGGGAAGAGGCGAGAGGTCATACAATGCAATGGCCTCTCAGTCAAATCAGAGAACAGCAAGTGCCTCTCAGTCTCCTTGTGTCATCCTCTTACAAGAGGAGATCCATTCTAGGTTGGATCTCCAGCAGCTACTGTCAGGTGGCTCCCATGTGTTTCAACAAATAAACCCCCAACACCCCACAAAAGTATTAAGAAAGGAAAGGCAGAAAAGACTTTAATGCCTACTTTTAGATCCATGTATTAAGCCCATTCTGATTTGTTTTACTCCTGGCCATATATATTTTTGGGGTTGGACTATTAAAGCACTGGACTTTCTTTAAATAATGAATAACTTCAGAGGTGACATTCTTAGTCTCGTCCAACCCTAGCTTCACAATAAGAACTTTTGAAGATGCTGTATACTAAATCTTTATCCTACAGGCAATTTCCATTTGAGGCAGTACTCAGGCTAGCCATTCCAAACTTTGTTCAGAATCAGGATCTTAAACTATCCTCTGTCCCAGAGGAATTCTCTTTAAGACAATGACTCCACCTTAAAAATCTGCTCATAGTTCATCTTGAGAACTTCCATTTGAGGAAGTAGCCCCATATCCACCCATGCTCACTTCAAGTCTGGCTCAACTCATTAATCCCTAGATGACTTTACTACTTTGCCTTTTTTTTGTTTCTCTTCCATTTTTCAGTTCTCTTTTATGTATTATTTTCCCACCATGCTCTTTGGGGGCAGAGACTGTCATTCCTTTTTTTAGTATTTTTATTCTCAGTGCTCAGCACAGTTCCTGTCACAAATTACATATTTAATAAATACATTCTCTTTGTTTCTGTCTCTGTCTCTCTCTCTTTTCATAGGACTGTGGGTTTTTTTTTTTTTTGGAAGTATTTCTAGCCCTTATTTACATAGTCTCATGGCTTGTCAATCCAACTCTAAAACGAAAGTAAAGCCTTCTTGTGCATAAGCAATATTTCTTTTATTTGTTCATAATAAATTATATTTTCGGCTTGAAAGTCTGATTTATGACCCTCCATTCCCATCTCCATTCAATGGGCAAACAGCACATGCTTCCCAGATTAGACTCTAAACAACTCACTGCATTTAATTATAAAGCCCTAAGTGACTGAGAGAAGTTGAAAGAAGAGATGAAAATCACATGCCTACAGAAAGAAATAATTTAGTATTATAGAAAACCATTGAAATTAGAGATGGAAAAAGCCTATTAGGTCATCTATCAAAGGAAATGCATGTATCTGACACATAGATTTAATATGCCAGAGATGTAGGGTCACCCGAAGTGCCTACAATCTCTTGCTAGAATAGAGGAACTCAAAGAGAGTAGTTAGGGAGCAGGGCCTTTAATCAAAGGAAAGTCTTTATAGATCAAAATATCAGAGAGAAATTTGTAAGATGTAGAGAAGCAGCAAATGGAGAAATCATACTGAAACATCTAGGAGAGGAAACTATTTGAAAGTTTGAGATAAAAATACAAGTCAGGTACAAGATCCATTCTGGGGTAAAATAGTGTGGAGAGCTTCGATTTTTATAAAGGTAATATCATAACCAACAAAGCTAGATGGAGAATGTGCATAAAAGCTCAACCTTTCATCTGTGGAATGTCACTTTACCCTGAGAAATCTGTCCTGTTTTTCTAACAAAAAGAAGTGCTAGAACACAACATATTCTTGTGGAAGAAAAAAATGAAAATAAGGACTAGAAGAATTCTGTATTTATAATGTCAATATAGATCAGATTCAATCTGATAACTTCAGATATTTTTTAATTTTACCACAGGGCAAAATCATTTTAAGCAAACAGTATAGTTTTGTAGGGAAAAAAGAAAAAGTTAATACCAATTCCTATATTGATACTGGCAACTTTTGAGGGAGAAAAGATAGTCAGAATCCATAGTCCGATGAGTCAAAGAGAACATGGTGAACATTCTGTGAAATTTATCATGGGTCAATACCCCAAAACTCTGCATTTGGGATCAAGTACAAAATTTATCTGGAGAGTAAGTATTTCTCTTACACAAACTCCAGAGGTATTATTTGCTAGTGCATGGAATTCTGTATCTTGCTTCATGCTCATCTATAAATGTCTTTCAAAAAATATAAGCAAGCCTAAAATGATTCTAAGGATTTAACAGCAACTGATCATTTCACACAAATGGTTGTTCCAACTGAGCTAACCCAAAGGAACAGAGCGATTGTGAAATTAAAGCAAGTCACAACTTGATTTGCCTCGGTTAAACAAAGCTTGACTTGCTGTGTGATGCTTCACAATAAATTATTTTTTCAAATTGAGAAATGAGGACTTAGAAGACCATAATCTGTGCTTATGTGAAGCCAATGACATATTAATAAAAAAGTTTAAAAGATTAATATCCAACAGTAGAAGAGCAGTAAAAAGACTACTAGATTTGAAGTCAGAGAGATCTAGGTTCAAATAGTTAACTTTCACATTTAATATCTATATGATTTTGAGCAAATCTTTCAGTTCTCTGGGTCTTAGTTAACCGATTTGTAAAATAAGCTATAATATTTAACATATATTGGTCAACCTGCAAAGTGGGGGAGAGGGTGGGGAAAGGAGGGGAGAATTTGGAACAAAAGGGTTTGCAATTGTCAATGCTGAAAAATTACCCATGCATATATCTTGTAAATAAAAAGCTATAATAATAAAAAATAAAATGAGATATAGTAGATTCAATAATCTCTTCTATGTCCTAGTTTTAAGAAAGTCCTCAGATCTCTGAGAAATAGTTGTCAGCTTAGAAAGCTATACTCAGGAAGGTCACTATGAAAGTTCTTCACTGAAATATGGTGAGTGTGATTTCATTAGGGCTGAGTTTTCTTTATGATATGAAAAATATACATGCTCTGTCCAAGTCCAATAAGATTATGGAAACTGCCAAGTTTGGCCCATCTATCCCAAAAGAAATGTCCTGTGAGAAACTCTGCTCACAGAATTTGGGAGTAAAAGGGCAATCTAGTACAACCCATACCTGAAAAATAATCTCCATTATAACAAATACAATAAATTGTCAACAGTCTTGGTTAAAGACCTTCAGTGAAAGAAAGAGGGACTTGTTACTTCCTGAGGCAATTTATTTTACTTTTGAATAATTCTAATTTTTTAAGGAAGTTTTCCTGAAATCATGTTTATTTCTATGTCTTTGATTTCAATCTCTTCAATTTCAACATCAGAATAGGTACTACCTACTCTAATCCCTGATTACTCTTGGTACCATCTATTTTAAGATACTTTTTATGACTATTTTGCAAAAATATGTCCAAATTATTTTAGAATATGCTTTTATTTTGTCATGACATTTAATATTTTATTGTAAAGGCCTGCCCAGCAGGTGAAGTAGGCTTCCCATCCATATTTGTAAATATATGGTATTTTATAATATAAGGTATTTTAATTGTGATGAGAGGGAGAGCACTAGCAGTTGTTGGAAGAGGAGAATGAGGAAAGTTCTCCTAAAAAGAGACCTTCTAGACTCCCATAAAAGAATTAAGATAGGAAAGGCAAAAAACATTAGGAAGCAGTGCCTGACAAATAGAACTGATAAATAGAAGTATGTATAGAATGATTTTACACACACATATATATTTGTGTCTAATAGTAGCCATTTCTATGGGAAATGGGGGAGAGAAGAAGAAAATTATATAATAACTATATTATATATTTTAAAACAATAGCAAATTGTACAAATTACATCTTTTTATTATATTATGTTATAGAAATGCTTGTTTTATTCCATAAATTAAAAATCTTAAAAATAGATAGTAGTGTTTGAATTGTGCTTTCAGAATTCCTAAGAGCTGGATGAATTTTAAACCCAGTAGAGATTGAGCAAAAGTATGGAGTTGAGGCATGTAATCTCACATATGAGAGTCCAAGAAGACCATTTTGACTAGACAACAGATTGTATGGAGGAGTCGTGTGAAATACAGCATATTCTACTTTGCATTATAATGATCTTATCTCCCACAATAGGATATAAATGCCCAAACTATATAGATCCTCTCATATTTGTCTTTATATTTTCCTCAGTGCTTAGCACAGTACCTAGTACAGAACATGTATGCTGCATATATTTGTTGAATTTCATTGCTGAAATAGCAATATTGAAAAAAAAATCCTGGTCAGCTCATTTCTGCCTTTTCACCCCAACCTCACTTCCCACCAGGGTCAAGGGTAAAATGTTTTTTATTTAACCACAAGAAAAATTTGAGAACTCTGTGAGGTTGGAGGTAGTTTCCTCTTAGAGGATATAGGAAATTGGTAGATGGAAGTTAGAGAGTCATTGGTCTGATACAAGGAAGAGTTTTCTGACAATTAACTAACAATGGGATGCACTAATTCACCAAGTGTTGATTGAATATCCACTGCTCTAAGTGTTTTAGGTGGAGATAAATGACAGATAACTGGTTAGGGATGCTGGAGGAAGGGGAAAGAATTAATTTTAATTTTAAAAAATATTCCATTCAATGCTAAGATTTTATAATGTACTGTAATAAATGTATATATTTGATTTTGATTAAATCTGATGAATATTTTTAAAGGGAAAAATATTTGTGTGTATATATGTATATATTTGTATAGGTATATGTATATATATATATGTGTATATATATATATATATATATATATATATATATATATATATATATATATATGTATGTATAAATACTACAGTAGCATTATTTTTATTTTGTAGACAAAGAAATAGGGGCCATCATCCAGGGCTTCCTTCCATCATCCCAAAACATGAGTGATTAAAGAATTCCTCACATCTTCATAAATATTTGAAGCCCTTCTGGAGACATCAACTTAACATTTTTAGTTATCATATAGAAAAAGCATGAAGTTCCCTGTCACTCCCTCCCCCTGAAAAAAACCCTTAATATCAAACTTTTGTGACTTCCTTTCCTGTCTATGGATACTTTCAATTCATTAACCTGAGTTCACTTTGTTATTATACAAACAAGCAATTGAGGCCAAAAAGAAAGGCAGAGAAACAAGGATAAGCACATTTAGCATATAAAACATGATTTTTCCTAAGCCCACAGACTTCTAAGGATAATTACTGTGTAGATATAGTGAAATATACTGTAGAGCCTTTACAAATTTAATATTATCATTATGATCTACCTATAGTCAAAAGTAACTTCTCTATATCAGTACTAACTGTTAATATCATATTGCCATATATCTTACAAAATACAATTCTTCATTAGGATCAATGTCAAAAAGTTTTTACTCATGTAAAATGGATTTTGCAAAAAGCAAGAAGGATTCATTAGAAAATCTTCAAGCATTCCTCCTCCATGGATGCTAAGTGCTTGATGAAATTAAACTCTCAGCTAGAAATAAAATAAACTATGATCTTTATTTCCTAAAACTTAATTCTCCACTAGATTTCCTCTCCCTTTTTACATCTTTCAGAACTCTGAATTTTTGCAGTTTGGAAGAAAAATCATTCATGTAACAATGCAGCAAAGATTAAAAAAATAGAGGGGCACAAGAAAATTTAGGTGAAGGCCATGTTTAACCTATATTGGATTGTTTGCCATCTTGGCAGGAGGGGAGAGGGAAAGGAGATGGACAAAAATTTGGAATGCAAGATTTTGCAAAGGTGAATGTTGAAAACTATCTTTGCAAATACTTAGAAAAATAGAATATTATTAATATTTTTTAAAAAGAAAAAAAATAAAACAAAAAAAGATAAAAAGAAAATTTAGGTGAAGGCTTTTAAATGACTTCATCTAAGTTTGCATTTCAATTCCAGATCTGTCACTCAAGGAGTAACTTTATAAAGAGAATCTGAATCTTTACTGTTCTTTTTTCTTTTGTAAATAAATGAAACTAATAATGATGTTTATACTAATTTGACTAAACTTATTGCTGGGGAAAAAAATCTCAACAATCAGCAACTAAGGTTTATGATGCGATTAGGAAGCATAATGTCAAAGATATCAAAACTAACCAACAGAAGGTAAAGGATGGGTGTGGAGCAGAATAACGTTGCCAGTCTTTAGCGATGCAGTGCTATTATTTGTGAATCATTCTCCAAAGGAATTTCATTTTAGTGGAGAAAATAAATTCCATTCTCTCCACCGCACTTTGATAAACACAGGCCTTCTGTGTGAGAATTTCAGACTTGGTTATTTTTCGCCTTTATTTCTTTGGTGAAAGAAAATTTCATGAGACTCTGGATCATTAATTAAAATAGATATTTCAAGCCTAAACAGATAATTCAATGTCTATCAATCTTATTAGTCTAGTATATTTATAACATAAACTTAGGCATTTAGCCCTACAGAGTAGTGAGCTAGATGCCTAGAACAGCTATAGGGAGAGAATAGAAATAATACTGACATTTCAATCAAATCCCTGATTTGTTTCTTGTTGTAATGCAATGGATAGAGCACTGGGTCTGAAATTAGGAAAACTGAGTTCAAATCCATCCTCAGATACTCATGCTATGTGACCCTAAGCAAGTCAATTAACCTTGTTTTCTCATCTATAAAAGGAGATGGAGAAGAAAATAGAAAACCACTCTAGTATTTTTGCCAAGATAACCTCAAATGGGGTTACAAAGAGTCAGACATGACTGAAAAAATGAATAAACAAACAACTAAACAACAAGCCATATAACTTTGGAACATATGCCGAAAGTGCAAGGAATCTGTTTTCTCCTGTCAAATACAAAAAATAACTTGTATTTTCTTCCTCATAGGATAATTGGAAGAATCAAATCTGATAATTAATGCAAAGCATTTTATAATTGTATAAGTCCAAATCATTCCTAAGTTAATTCCTCATGGGCTCACTCCTCTTTTTTTCTCTGTAGCACTTAATACATGTTGAATACTCTATGAACCCCAAATATTACACTACTCCTCCCTCTGTCTCTCTAAAAGTCTTCTATAAAATTTTGAGTCACTGCTATTAGGAGTCTCAAAAAAGAAAAGCTGCAATCCTAGCTCTTTGTCTACTCTCTAGGCTGCTACAAGTTGTATCCAAATCAATTCAAGTTAGTCCAAACATTTGTTAATGATCTATGTACAAAGCAGTGGGCCAAGTAATGGAGAAGTTAAGATTAAAAACAAAGATATTTGCTTTATATATTTAAAGGCAAAAGGAATTACTAAAAAATTTTTTTTGAGCAAAGGACATGTTTAATTATCCATTTATTATTATTATCCAGTTAAACATCTTTATAGATAAGGAAAATGAAATGTAAAAATATTCCTCCTTCTTCTCCATTACCTCCACTTCTTTCTCTTCCTCTTCCTGCTGTTGCTTAACTTGCTACTATTATTACCATTAGGTGCTAGGTGGTGAAAGGTGCAACTATGTGGTACTGTGGATAGAGATATGGGCCTGGGTCATGAAGACCTGAATTCAAATCCATCCTCAGATACTTACTAGCTCTAGGATCCTAGATGGGTCACTTAATGCTTGTTTCTCTCAGGTTCCTTCTCTTTAAAAATGGGGATAATAATAGCAGCACCCTACATCCCAAGGTGATTGTGAGAATCAAATGAGATAACCATAAAGTACTTAGTACAATACAATATGCCACAGCGTAAGTAATATATACTTTTTCATTTTTTCTTTTTCCTCTTCTTCTTTATTATGTGCCATATCTAATTTGAACCTCACAGCAACCCTGAGAAATAATTTGTATTATTATCCCCATTTTACAGATAAGGAAACTAAGGCATCCAGCAGTTATGTGATTTGTTCAGAGCCATATCACTGGTATCTGAGGCTGGATTTGAAATCAGGAATTCATTTCAGGTTCAGTGCTCTATCCTTTGTGCCATCTAGCTGTCTTTAATAGTTATTATATCTGCAACACACGTGTGTGCTGTATCTCATATTGAGAAAGAATTTATTCTGCCTTGTATGATCAACTACCTCTGACTGACAGGCCACCCTGCCAAAGGAAAGCAGTGAAAAACCTTAGGAAAGCTCTCCAGACCTATAAAGACATCCGAGGATGACCAACTTAAGGTAACTGAGAATAGAAGAAGCCCTTTGGCCATGAGCCCTGTTTCAAACCTGGTTTCTAATGCCATCATTTAGAGGATAAATCTAAGATGACGTGACCTGCTTTTGTGGGCGTGATAGCTCTCACCTCCTCAATACCAGTGAATCATAAAATAATGTTCTCATCACCAAAGTCATTGACATTATCAAATGGTTTTATATCAAAAACAGATGTGGGTTTACTTGAATTGAAAGGAAAGAAGATGTCATTATATATTAACCATATCCCCTACACTCCCACCAAAATAGACTTCTTACCCGTTAGAACATCAAGCCTTATCATCTGCTTTATTACAGCACCCTAAAGACCCTTGGGCTTTCTATCTTTCCTGTAACTGTACCCTCAAATATGTATTATCTCACTCTAATAGAATGTGAACTACTTGAAGACTTGGGAGGAAAGGCGTATTTCTTCTGTTTGAATCTCCAGTGCTTAAAACATTGCTTTGTAAATGATAAGTACTTAATAAATGCCTTTTTATTCACTCATTCTTATTTATTTTTGGTGGGGTCCTTTCCTGTTTCTGTGATATTACTTAAGCTCTTTTGAAGGATAGGGAAGGGAACGAATATTCTTCATGGAATTTAGTTTATTTTATACATAGTTAGGCACTGAAGAACTGCTGAATAAAATAAATGAACAAATGAATGACCATTTAGAGCCTTAACTTTATAAGAGATCCATCATGGAATTGAAGGGCTTCTTCAACTTGGGAAAAAAATAGGAGACATCCAGGCAAAGTTTTGGTGTAAGATCAGAGGGTGGGAGGGTAATATGCTGAAATCTATGTTTAAGTGAATCAGAGCCCTTGTGGTTAAAAAAGATATTAAAAATTGCTGTCATGCTTGACTATCTGCCAAATGATCTTAATGACAGAGTATTTCCCAACTGTATGATTTTGCAAGTCATTAATAGACTATGCAATATTTACCATGTGTTTGGTTAGAACATACTTACATAAAGGGTTTACATATATTTATTCTCCCATGGAAATTCTCCAATTGTATTTAGAGATGTTCAACCAAAAAAATCATCCTTCCCCTAATCCTCTGACCCTAAAATGTATTTAGCAGGAAGAGATCCTTGAATTCTCAGAATCATTAACATAAATTCATACACTATATCTTTTTATCAATTTCACATCCTCTTTTTTTTTTGTTAAAGAAGTTAGCTTTTGGGTTGTTGAGGAGAAAGAAAATTATATAATTGGAATGGACCCTGGAGGTCATTGTCCCCATCCTTACCCAAAACATGAATCATTTCCAAAAAATGATCCAGGGGTCATCCAATTTATGTCTAAACTCTTCCAGTAATGCAAAAACAACTATTTCACAAGGTAAACCATTCTATTTTGACATAGCTGTAGTTGTTAGGAAGATCTTCATTGAATTTAATCAAATTGGTCTCCCCATAATTTCTAAGTAGTAACCCCAGGTTTGTCTTTCATAGTTATTACATAAATTATCTGAATAGGCCTTTCATCTACAATACAGAAGTCAAACTCTCTGGCCCCAAACAGTCTCAAAACTCTCTTGTGCTGGCCTTAACTCGATTAAAATGTAATTGGGAAATGTTTCACAAAATAAATAAAAATCCAATACAACATAATGCTAATGGATTTGTTTCTATTTGATTTTGACACTACTGCTCTACTATATTTCCAACAACTGGTTGATCCAACTTCTACCTTAAAACATTTACTAAAAGGGTACTGAAGAAACTCAAAGGAGATAATGTATGTTAAGCAAATAGATGGTACAGTGAATAGTGTGATGGGCCTGAATTTCAAATATGTTAACTAGCTATGTGACCCTGGAGAAGTCACTTAACTCTGTTTGCCTCAGTTTCCTCATCTGTAAAATAATCTGGAGAAGGAAATGGCAAATCACTCCCATAATTTTGCAAAGAGAAACTCAAATGAGGTCACAAAGTGTTGGATAAGACTGAAAAAAACTGAAAAAAAAAAGCATTAGCAGTTATTATTGTCAGTAGTAATGTTAGTAGTAGTAGTAGTAGCAGCAGCAGCAGCAGTAGCAGCATCACAACTATTATTAGTAGCTGCAGTAGTAATAACAGCAGTAAATACATGCCTTTTGGAAATCATTCTATTTCTGTATAGTTATAATTACTAGAAAGTTTTTTTATAATAAAAAAAATTGGGCCAATATCTGTGACCATATATCTATTCATCATTCCTAGTCCTTTCGGGGGCTAAACAGAACAAATCTATTCTCTGAAAATTTAGAAGAAATTTTAGAAACTTAGAAATTTTAGGAGAAATTTTATCATATTTCTCCTTAAGTTTTCTCCAAGACAAATATCTTTAATTTCTCAAACTATTGTCATATGGGATTAGTTGTGTTCCAATTTGCCAACCCTCTCCTTAAAACAAGGTACCTAGAAAGGACTTCCCTGGTAGTCCTCTAAGGGAACAGTAAATGCAACTTTTACCTCCTTCATTCTGGATCCTCTTCTTAATGCAGTATGAGATAAGGTTAGCTTTGGGGGTTACACATTTATGTTTCTTACTATTACATTCTATTCTGTTAGGTTTAAGTCCCATTCTTACAACCTGTCTACATCTACAATCTACTCATTTTATCACCCAACACATCGGCTATTCCTCCCAGCTTTACAATCAATCAATCTGACATTAAGTAAGTACTTATTCATTTCAAATATAAATTTGTCAATACACCATAATATCTTTTTCTAAAAATTTAATTTATACAACTCACTTACAATTTTGTTTCATAACAGCAAACCCCAACGATAAAACTGGTTCATTCTTGGCTTAAAAATAAGAATAGTAGCTTCATTTTCATAGATTTTTTTTTCAGAAAACCTTGTTTTCTGCTACTATTGATTTGTTTTCTAAATTTTTCTTATCTCTTCAGAAGCTTAGCACATCAAAGAAAGGGTGTGACTCTTTAAGATGACAGTGTCTGTATCAGGAATGTTTTAGAGGAAGGCTTCCATGTGGACTCATCACTAACATTGATGTATTAATTCAAGGTTTTGGTTACAAAGTTGAAAAGAACAACACTGAGAACTGAGTGTTGATAGATAATTTTAGAGACCTTGCTCCAGCTTAATCTAAATCAGTGTCATTTAGGTTATCATTCAACCAGATATGAATCCACTTGGTTATGTTATCATCTAGTCTCCATTTCTTCATTTGTGTCTTCAAAAATATTAGGAGATTCTTATTGCTTTTTCTTTTCAAATGCTGTTTATATCTAGGGCTTATTCTTCATCTGCTAGTCTAGTAACTGTCAAAAAAGGAAACTAGATAGGCCTAGGAATGGTTTAACTTAAAAAATCAGTTATTAAAAATTACATTATTGTGATAATAATAAATTCAGATTTATAAATAATTTCCTTCAATCATACAAAGTAGATAGTACATGTATTATTATCCCCATTTAACAGATAAAGAAACTGAGGCTCAAGACTCCTTAGGCCTTTTTAACAAGAAAGTAACAGAGATTTCTTTAGAACCTAAGACGATTGGTTCTAAATCTAGTGATCTGTTCTCAAATATCTCCTATGTAGACTGCATAAAAATGTAATTAAACAGTTAATGTTAGAGCTGGAATTCAAACACACATAAGCTAATAAATAGAAGCATAATAAAAAAATCCTCAGATTTTGGTGAAAAATGCTTCTTAATTTCTTGAACCATACAATAAGAAATAAGCAAGCATGTGTAGGTTAAAAAAGATACCTTCTTTTTTTTCTTTACCCTCCCTACACTTATCAATAGCAAAGACACAAAGAACTGATATAGTAATAAATTTTGGTTCCTTATTAATTTTTAGGTAAGGTATCTCTCACAGAATCTCACATCTACCATCATTCCTCATATCATGGAACCACAGAATGTTAGTTATGAAAAAGACCTTAGTGGCAAGAAGGGAAAGTTGTTGTTGAGTCATTTCAGTCGTGTCTTTATGATCCCCTTTGAGGTTTTCTTGGCAAAGATGCTGGAATAGTTTGCCATATCCTGCTCCAGCTTATTTTATAGATGGCAAACAAAAAGGCAAATTTGATCCGAGTCACATCCCTCCCCAACTATGGGTGGATTTAAACTCATAAAAATGAGCCTTCCTCACTCCAGACCCTGTGCTCTATCCACTATGTATCTAGCTGCTCTATGGTAATATACAGTCCTGTATTTGGAGTTAAAAAATTTGAGACCTTATCCTTCTTCTAAGGGATGCCCAAGTGATTTTGGGCAATTCTTTTACCATCATGTGCCTTAATTTCCTTATTCGTAAAATGGTGGATTTGTATTAGATGGTCTCTGAGGGCTTTTTAGCTATAGATCTATGATCAGTCCTAAGTCCTATTACACAAAGGAGGAATACCAGAAAAATGTGGATAAGGATGTATCCCATCATTGAAGCAGTTCTCTCTTAGTAGCAAAAAAAAAAAAAACCAACCCTTTTCTTGAAGGATATTAAATGAACTGAGTTGATCATATTAACCAGAAACAATGAGGTGAACACACATGGATAACAAAGAGTTAATAATTCTCCTGCTCGTGAAAAATGTTCTAATTAAAATTGCATGTCTCAGGCTTGACATTCTTTACTTACTTGGCCTAGAGGGGGAATTTTCATAAACCCCAGACAAAGACTATTCTCATTTGATAAAGCAAACTACCTATAAACAAGGTTGATTAATATAACCAATTAAGATCTGATAGGATTCTAAAAAAGATTTTAATTAGGTGACTGACATATCTTCCCATATTTAAATGCTCCTCCCATATAAAATTTAAAAAAAAGGGGGTGGGGAGAGCAAAAAGTAGATCCCATCAGCATAAAATCAGAATGTGGATAGAAAGGATGATCTTGCCCACCAAAAGCCTCAAGTCATGGAGGTTTAGCTTATGTCAATGCTCCCCCTGCAGGAGTTAAAAATAATTACAACACTGAATGGGGGGAAGGGGGGGGGAAAATGCTAAATAGTTCCTGCCCTACCTAAATGGTAGAAAAATTGGAGGTGAAAGAGACCTCTATTCATCTTCCAATCCAACCCCTTCACTTTACAGATGAGGAAACTGAGGTTTGATTGAAAAAAAAAAAGCATTTATCCAAGGTTAGTTGATCTCTGGCTACATTTATATGAGCACTCTCTCCATTGAAGCACTATTATCTAGTTACAACCCTGTGTTCTGATGGATTCTTGCCCACTTCTTTCAAATCTTACATTAGGGATTTAAAGCACAAAGCATCGAGGACCATCAATTAAAATTCTTGATACTGCCCAGGTATCAAGGTATCCCAAAGCTTGTCCATCAATTACCCCTTATTAGTGGTACATGGCCAGCCTATGTCTGTTAATATAATTCTTCCGTCGGAATATCCTATTAGTTTCCTCATCCTACATCCTACCTAAAGAAAGTCAGACAGATGTGTTTGGAACCCAGGCCCAAGGATCCTAAGTCTGGTGTTCTGTTCCCAATTATCTTCAATGAAGATATAAATGTGCTTTGTGACTTCAACCAGTATCACTTAATTCTGTACCTACACAGAATTATGTAGAAATTAGACTAGAAAACATTGACATTCTCACTTTGTTTCTCTAACAAGAGCCATTGTCTTTTGAGCAATCTCAAAGACGAACAAAGAACAAAGACAATATGCATTTTTGGCTTTATAAGAGCTTGGAAGTGAACTCCTGCCAGAAAAAGGATATTAATTTAAGAGATGTTATTTCTTTGATACCTTTGTAGGAATCATGCCAGAAATGTGAAGTTGAAGGACCTTAAAGATTATCTCACCCAAATTCTTCATTTTATAGGTGAAGAAAATTAGTCTCAGAGACATGAACTGATTTGCTCAAAGTCACACACCTATCCTAGGACATTTCTATTTTCAGACAGCAAATGATAATAATAATAATAATAGCTAACACATAATATTTTAATGTTTTCAATACATTTTACACATTATCACATTTGATCTGGCAAAATACATATTATTCTTGCCACTATCCCCCCCCCCCAACTTTGCAGATAAGACACTGAGAGAGCTTAAGTTATTTGCCCAGGATCAGTGACCTAAATAAAGTGTCAGAAACAGGATTTAAATTCAGGTCTTCATGACTCCAAGTTTAGCATTCCATCTATTACACCACTCTAGCTGCCTCACAAAGGTAGACATTAACCATATCAAATACCATTACAACTGTCATGGCACTTCCTCTCCAGGTGAGTACCTAATTGTGTTTTGACTCAGAAAGATATCAGGAGCAAAATGCATATTTCCAGCTTTGGAACATATTAGTTAAAGGCATATCTTTCTAAAGGTACAGAGTAGCAATTTGATTCAATGGAATGAAAAAAAAAGTACGTACATTAAAACTTGTTAAAATTATTTGTTAATGTTGGGGATGCACAAAAGCATGTTTTCTGAGGGAATGAGGGAAATTGGGAATTTTCCTTCCTGGAATGTTCAAATATTAGTCTCCTTAAACATGCTGTGTATAGCTTTTTTTTTTTTTTTGGTGGCCAGTGGTCCTTAAACCAAAGGCATCTTTAGAGATAACTGTCCAGTCTTCCCACATAAGTCAACCAGCAAAACCTCCAGAGAACATTCCATACACCAAAGCTGAAACACATGTCAGGATTTGTCCGACCTTTGCTGGGGACAGGAGGAGAGGAGAGTATGGGAGCCCTCTTTCAACTGACAGGGCCTGAATATTCGAGGTTGTCTAGATGTCATATGATTAAGTCAGACCTCCCACTGAAATTTCCTAAATGGTCTCATTTATCTGGGGTGGTTTTACCACAACTGAACTTTTCCTTTAAAAAGAACTGCAGAAAATTTCCCCTGAACACTCTTAACAACTAACCTCAGCGCTCTTTGCTAATGGAAGAACAGGGTTTTCTTTCAGCTCAGTTTGCAAAACTCGAAGACACTTACAATTTAATAGTTCCAACTGGAAAGGAATTAAGGGGACATGGCTTCTGAATGGAATATCAATCTCATAAATACAGCAGTGAATATATAGAGAAAAAACACAATACCACATAGAATGATGTTGTCTGAAATGACAACTAAGTCTAACTCAAAATAAAATACTAATTTAAATCATGAAATAATTATAAAGAGCAATTAATCAAACCAGAGAAGAATCCAGGACAAAGCAAATTAATTATTTTCCTTCCACATTACTCAGAATTTGACAAGGAAAAACCATGATAATATCTCTTGTGGAGGATGTCTCTGAGTCTCCCTGGGGACCCGTTGAAACCAAGGAATCTTTAAGCTTGGGAAAAATCACCAAGTATTTGGTTTAATCTAAAATAACATTTATCTTATTGGACTAAAAGCAGCTGCCAGAGTTTTCATTTGAAGGCATTCCTGTGTAGGAAAATTAAGCTACTCAGTAGTCTATAAATGTACTTCATTATAATAACTGGAATATCTCTCTCTCTCATATATATATATATATATATGCATGTGTGTATAATTTTAAGATTTGAAAACTATTTTATATACATTACTTCATGTAAGTCTCACCATACTGTGATGTAATTGTTATTATAATATACATCTTACAGATGAGGAAACTGAGGCATAGGGATTTTTTTTTTTTTGCTGGGGCAATTAGGGTTGTGACTTACAAAGGTCATACAGCTAGGAAGTGTTAAGTGTCTGAGGCCAGACTTGAACTTAAGTCTTCCTGACTTCAGGATTGGTGTTCTATCCATTGGGCACAGAGATTTAAAAAATATATTTTTAGTGACAATCTTTAACTATCAAAGATAGGATTTGAAATTAGCTATAACTGATTCTAAGCTTGATACTCCATCTATGCTGCTACCTAGCAGCCTATTAAATTATCCCAGTTTCTTTTTAGATAATGCAGATAACAGAAATGCACTAATAATCCAAAAATCTCATTTAATTATTTCTGATTCTTCCCAGTTACCTGAAAAACTCCTTTATCACAATTTCATCTTATTCCCAAAATACTTGCTGATTGAGATATGTCTCTGTATGACTAATTTTATATACATATATAGATGATAAAATAATTCAATCTGATTGAAAAACATGAAATGATGAGAGAGGTAGTTTTTAGGATTTAGGAAGACCCAGGTTCAAGTTTTCACTCTGACATATGGGTTGTGTGAGGCTGGGCAAATCCCTGAACCTCTGAGAAACTATCTGAAAATAATAAATTGCTGAGCAGATGTCAATCTACATTGATAGAAAAATTTCTCACTGTGAGTTCTAACAATGAAATAGATTTCATAAAAAGCCAGAGAGAGAGAGAGAGAGAAAGTACTTACTTTTTATTTAAGAAAATTGTGTCTTAGCTAAATATTTTCAATTTTGAAATCAGTAGGACCCAAATTATCAAGATTATAGATTCCTTTCAATTTCCTTCTTTCTCTCCCTATTGTGCCCCACGTTAGATCCCAATCCCTTTAGATTCAGGTAATGGGCTTCTCATGGAATGCCTTATAGAATGATTGCTTCCTTGTCGTCATGTATTTTGATCTAAAATGACTTACTCCCTTGTTAAACCTTTTAAGTAACATAAAAAACATAAATTTAAATAACATAAGTATTCCTCTTATGCCTCATCTTGATATAAAGAAAACTCATGGCTCTCAATAGATCATGTCAAACAAGGGAATACCAACCCTGCAAGATTCTAGAAGTTAGAAATGCTTGAGGTATACGCCAGGCAACATGCTGTGTGTTGTTTGAGTGAGGAACTCCCTAAGTATGGCAGTTCTTTATTAGAAAATAGCAGGAAATGTATTTTTTAACCACAGTTATATACAAAATGAACATCAATATAAAATAGCCCACTGTTTTTGGTGTACTCCTTTTATATCAAAAAGGGAACAAAGTGTGAAAAATCATGTAGGTATTAAATTATCTAGAAACATATATTTAATTGTTCATACTCAATGCTTTATCTAATAAGAGCTCACATTAATGTTATGGTTTTTACACTTGTGAAATGCTTTATACTTATTTTTAATTTGATCCTCAATAAACCTTTAAGTAGGGGCTGTTATAATCCCTATTTATAGATGAGGAAATTAAGGTAAATGAAGGTAAGTGACTTATCCCTGGCAAAAAAAACAAAAAAAACAAACAAACAAACAAAAAAAAAAACCAAACCAAACCAAACCAAAACAAAACAAAAAAAACCAAACAACAACAACAACAACAACAACAACAACAACAGCTAGTAAGTATCTGAGGTGGGATTCCAAATCTAGTTGGTACCTCCACATTCAACATTGAACCCAGGTCAGTGGGTGACCTCCCAACAATCAACAAACTATTACCTGGAGGATATCAATTATATCCATATAGAAATTCTTGTTATAAATTAATCCAGTGGGCACAAAGTTACTCCTAGATGGAAGAATCACTCAAAAGCTCACCTCAAAAAATGAAGTACTTGAGAAAATTGGTTTTAGTGGGTATCTAACAGTAACAGAAAATATTGTTACAATGGTACTTGGCCATCTCCACTATTCATGACAAGCATGAACAAACTTTCATAGAGATAGAAAACTGTATCCTCTGTGTCGACATCCATTCCTGAGCACAAAGTAGAAAAATCTGACTGATAAAATTCTTCAAACTAGATCAACATATATAACATATACCCTGATGTCAGGTAATGTCACTATAAAGAATGGAAGTATCATTTGGGAGCAAGAAACAAAAGAGGAGAAAAACTTGCAGACTATTCAGAAGCATCATGTTTACATCATAAATATTATCTGTAATAAGAGAATCACAAGGCACTGGATGTGTCAAGAACCTCACAGTATTATTTTTTTAAAAAAAGAAAGAAACTGGGACAGGCAGAGACTGCTTACAAATGTAGCAATCATTTATAATCAGCTGTCTGGGGGCAAAAAGATCATCAACTAGTAAGAGCAAAGGTCAAAGTTAAGAAAGAGAATAAAGATAAAAGATGCATCATGAGATTTTAACATCTCTAAACTGACCTGAAGCTGTGGGTTCCAAAAAAAGGGGATGGATTCCCAAAAAAAGAGATATAATTCCATTCAAGTTTTCTTCTTTTTTTCTTCCTTACTTTTCTTCCCTCTCTCCTTCTTTTCTTTTTTCCTTCCTCCCTTCCTTCATTTCTTCCCTTCCCTTTCCTTTCTTTATTTATATGTAAATTATACATCTGTATGTAATTAATATTTGTATATATTTATATTATATATTTGTATATAATTTATTTGTTAAATACATGTGTATGGAATGTACAGAAAGGGTATATTGATGGACTAAGCTTACAAATGAGTAAAGAGTAGAGATTGAGCTTGATTGAATTTAGGAGATTATGTAGTATTCTGAATGATCCTAAAACTGCTAATTGCTGAAAACCACATGTCTTTAACATTATGCTCTATGGTTACAAATTATAGAATACCATGATCTTGGAAAAATCAGAATTGCAGGTAACAGACATGAAAATGCCTAAGTATGGCAGATGCCAGATGCACAGAAAGTATAAGCAAATGACAACATATTATTTACTGAGCCTTAACCATGAGAAGTGACACAAAACCAGCAAAGGTACATATGATAGCTATATTGCACTAAGTGATCCTCTGTTGGGGAGCTCTGTTTGAAAGATCATGGAAGAGTATCACACAGGATAAGAAGGCGTAGAAGGGTTGAGATTGCTACCAGAGGCAGGAGTACCTCTGTTGATGACATCACAAAAGCACTACAACATCAAGTCCACCAAAACAGAAGATGTTCTGGCTAAGATGCACTTTATTTTTCAGCCCACTGCTTTATAAGGTGCTGAAAAGGAATGGAATAGCTCTCAGTGTTGCTTCTCGAAGAGGGATGACATATTTGAAAAAGGTGAAAATTAGTTCAATCAACTGATCAATAGCTTGTCTAAAGCACCTACCATTTATTAGATATTATGATAGCAGCTGGCAACACAAATAGAAAAGTGAGAAAATTTCTACCCTCAAATAGTTTATGTTCTATTAGGAAGGTACAAAATGCTTATATATGTATATGTTTTAAAAAATGCAGCATTTATAGAAAATAAATATACTGTAATAGGAGAGGCACTAGCTATGGAAAAATCAAGAAAGATCATTTGAAGGCAGGGGCACTTAAGTTGAGACTTAAAGAAAGGAGATCCAAGAGTTGGCAGTGTGGATAGACATTAAAAAATTAAGAAATGACCCACTGAGGATAGTAGCTTTACCAAAAGACAACAAACTTTTTCCATAACTGAATCAAATTTATTATATAAAAGTAATGCCAGCAAAACGCACATTTTTCCATTGTTTCTAGTCCATCTGTCCCTGATATTTTGCTAATTATCTCCGAAATAGTGTTTGAATATAATTTTCCTCTCCCTCCCCTCCCATTCCCAATTAAGGACAACAGATTCTCTTGGTGAACAACAGCTGCAGTAGTTAAATAATCTTAATGAGCTACTCTAATGCATACCATAGTATACATATTATCTTTGGCTCTAAGTTAGTCAATGTGTTGTCTTCAAGACTGGTGTCAAAATGTTCTACTAAGGGTAGAATACTAACAGTTTTAGGTTAAGAGTAAAGATCAAAGAGGACTTTGGAAGTCTACAAACCACAAGGGTCAAACCCAGACATATGGTGGCATTTAATGACAAAAATTTTCCTTTACTGGAATGGAAAAAAGAGGGACTAAATTTGACTTTAAGAACTTTTCTTACACTGTATTTTTAGGAAGATCCTCAGAATTGCCTACTTAAGAAAAGTGTCTGTCTTTCTGTATTTTGTCTCTGTACCAGTCATCAATGCAGGTCAGCAAAACCAAACTAATCTTAAGATAAAGGATCAATTCATCTTTGTTTTGATTATTTACCATTTTCTCCTGAACCAAATAGCATCCTCAGAGATTGGGAAAAACAGACCTAGAAGATATGCCCCAACATTCAGCATTATTTTTTCTTCTCATCTTAGCCAATCTAAAAGATGTATAGTGGTACCTCAGAGTTGTTTTAATTTGCATTTCTGTGATTAATAGTGATTTAGAGCACCTTTTCATATAACTAGAAATAGTTTCAATTTCATCTGAAAATTGTTCATATCCTTTGGCCATTTAACAATTGGAGAATAGCTTATATATTTGATTCAATTATCTGTATATTTTAGAAATGAGGCCTTTTAGGAGTAGTATTAATATTAGTACTAGTACTAGTGGTGATGGTGGTAACAGAAGTAGGAGTATTAATATTAGTAGTACTAGCAGCAACAATAGGAGGAAGAGGAAGAGGAGGAAAAAAAGGAGGAAGACTAATACTTAATATCTGTATAATACTTCAAAATTTATAAAGCACTTAATGAATTTTAGATTCTCACATTAATGCTGTGAAGTAGGTAATATCATTATTCCCATTATACAGCTGAAGAAGCAGAAACTGAGAGGAATTAACTTACTTTCTTTGGGTCATAGAGCTTGTTTTCAATTTCAAGGCAGGATTTCAATTCAGGTTTTCCTGACTCCAAGTAAATCCAGTCCTCTATCCACTATGGATAGAAGAGATATTTATTCCTAAGTCCCTTGAAAACTGAAACCCACTTTACCATGGTAAAGGGAAGTGCCCAAGAAGTTGTAAAAAAGATATTTCAGAAATTTAAGATACTTCATGCTCTTTTCTTTCAAATGTTGAAAGGAACAAGTTTGTGAAAGGGAATCATTTTTGTTTAGGAATTGATTTGGAGTCAATAGGATTCAAGGTAGCAGGCTTGTCTTTTAAGCCAAACTACATCTATCTTCCTTTATCTATAAAGGTTTGTAAAGAATGATACTGCTTCAACATGTGACCTTTAAACTGCTCATAGAATTTTTGCTTCTCTAAGGAATTCAAATATCCTAACTCCTGCTTTATCTTTGTTACCCACAGAGTACCACCCACTGGTGAAACCCACTTAAAGTTTAATGAATTTAAGAAAAGTTGTGACTTTCTTTTTTGTGAAGCCTTAGGAGAGGTAGGCAAACAGACGAACTAAGCAACCAAAGGAGTGGCTTCATGCTCACTATTAACTTAGGTTTTCCACTAGGAAGTTCTATTATTTTTAAAAAATATGTTTTTTAAACATTAATTTTGCATTTTATTTCCCCCCAGTTATAAGTAACAACAGTTTTTAACATGTTTTTAAAAGTGTGAGTTCCAAATTCTTTCTCTTTCTCCTTTTTCCTCCCCTCCTTCTGTATACAAGTAATTGGATATAGCTATACATGTCATGCAAAATATTGCCATATTAGTCATGTTGCAAAAGAAAATAGAAAAAAAATGTCAAAAAAATTTTTAAAAAAAATATGCTTCAATTTGTATGCAGACACCATTAGTCCTTTCTCTAGGTATGGATAGCATCATATGTCCTTCATTATATTTTTTAATACATATTGGTCATTTCCTTTTTGTTTTTCATCTCTTTTTGGAAAAGACCAATATGTACAAAAATATATGTAGTGACTCTTTTCTGGTGACAGGGAATTGGAAATTGGGGGGATGCCCAATTAATGAATGGCTGAAGAACATATGATTAAAAAGAAAGTGACACAGTAGAAAGAGCAGTAGCTTTTAAGTTTTGGGAGCTGGGTTCAAATCAAATCCTTGGTGCTTATTGCCAATGTGACTTTGGCCAATTAACTCTCTATGGGCTTTAGATTCCTCCTTTGTTGGGTTAGAAAGATAACCTTCATTTAGCTCTAGATCAAGAATCGTCTAATTTCACATCTCCAAAATAAAATCTTCTTTTACATGCAAAATGACAATCCATCTATATTTTATGGCCTGAGAACTGTCTGAGGTTAATTAAGTAACTTGCCAAGCACTCATATTTAGAGTAAAAGTCTGAAGCAAGATTTGAACCTTGACTCCAAGTCTAACACGGTACCACAGTGATCTCAAATTCAAATAGAAACAAATCTTTAGCAAAGCGCAAATTGAAATTATCTGAGTTGTAATGTGTTTTTATTTATCCTGTTAATTAATTTCCAATTACACTTTAATCTGATTGGAGCATTATTAGGGCTTTAGGGGGCTTTGGTTTTGACATTTGTTGCAATTTTGCATGCTCTCATTTTCATTATATACACACTTTTTTTTTCTTTTCAGATGGTTTGTCACATTCAGGAATATCATCTACATTCAAGGTCATTGATATTTTTATAAACACTTTCATTTAAAGTTTCAAGTTCCAAATTCTATCCTGCCTCTCCTCTCTCTTCCTTAGTTGGTAAGCAGATAGAATTTATACATGTGAAATTATATAAAATATTTTCATATTAGTCATTTGTATAAGAAGACTCAAAAGAAAAAGGAAAAAAAAGGAAAAAAAATAGCATGCTTCACTCTTTATTCAAACAGGCTTAGCTCTTTCTCTAGAGGCAGATAGTATGCTTCATCATTAGTCTCTAGGGATTGTCTTGGATCATTGCATTTCTGAGAATAGCCAAGTCATTCACAGGTCACTGATATTCTGAACAATATTGTATATATGTTTTAAATTGATGATGGGACAATTTTACACGAACATCATCCATACTCATAGATGCATACTTATTTTTTCTTTGGTTCAAGTAGCTAAATATAACATCATAGAAATACCAAATAATTTCTATATATTTTGTCAAGAAGATTCTTCTTCTAATTTGGGATGAGGCCCAGAAACTAGAAGAAAAGATCTTGAAACATCTTTGGCATTCCACAATGAACTCATCATTGATAAGTTTATTAGACAGGTTGTCCACTTGGGAAATAGAAAGAACCTGGCCCAGAAGAATTGTAATATGAAACAGAAGGGAAATGGAGGAAAGCATGAAAGTAGCAAGTCCCAGGGCTGGGAGAAAAGAGTGTAGAGGAAAAGGAGACAAGACTGGAATTGAGACCAAGTGCTAAAGCAATGATGTGAACTCAAATAAAAATAGATCCTTACCAGGCTGCATAATCACTTTGAAAACCACACATTAACATTATCTAAACTGTACTGTACTCTTATTTATTTTGCTAAACATCTCCCAATTGCATTTTAATCTGATTTGCACTTGGGACTGCTGGTCCTATACTAAGAGCAGCTCTCAAATTTGACAACTTGACTATAGTTTGCATTTTAGACACTGGATAAGAGGAACATGAGATCTTTAGACTAGAGTTCTCTCTACTTAGGTATTGTTCCAATCACATTTATACATTATTGAGAAGAATCAACACACAGCTATAGATATTCATTTATTTTAGCTAACAGAATCACAGTTCTAAATTCAAAGTGGATGAAGGCGAAGAGTCACCAGTTGCCAACACTTTGGTTGAGTCAGATTTTAGTACTCTCTTCCCTAGTACAGATCTTTCCCTTAGTTGCTCTGGCCCAAAACGTTTATTACCTAATGGCCAACCTTCTGGAAAAGATAGCATAATATATCTCTGGGCCTAATAATTAAAAGCTTTCTAGAGGACTTAAACAAGTCAGTCAATACACATTTTTATAATACAGAATGCTAGGCACTCTGCCTAAATGCTAGGGATATAAAAATAGGAAAAAGATAGTCCTTGCTCTGAGGGAGATAGTCTAGTGAGGGAGAATCTTTGGGATGTGGCTGAACATTTGGGTATCTGCACTTATCTCCATGAATCCAAAGCATTGGAATGGGACTTAGGAAAAGAAGTCTAGGAACAAATGTAGCTATATATCAGATCACACACACACACACACACACACACACACACACACACACACTCCCAAACACACACGGTCCAAAGCCGAAGCTGGTAAGAAGATGGCTATTCAGTAAGACAGGGAATTTTGAATTAGGAAAATATGTGAGATTAGAAAAGAAATGAGTATGGTCAGAGAATAGACCAATTTAGACAGGGGAATGGGACTTGTAATTTCACATTTAAAGAGTTCCCAAAAACAAAACAAAAGAAAAATAAATTAATCAATAAACAATCTTGTTAAGGAAGGATGGAGAAATAAACGAGGGGAGAAGACAGTAATCAGAAAGTGAACGGTAGAATGCTATGAGAGACAAGATGAATTATAAAATGATAAAAGTTCAAGGAAACTTTTAAGGTGCTTAAGTCTAAAGTTTGCATAGCATGAGTTATCCAGCCTCTTCCTGAATACTTTTAGTAATTGGATGCTCACTAAAAGGTAATCTTGTTCCATTGCTGGAAAACTTTAATTTTTACAAAGTTTCTTTTTATAGTGAACCAAAATCTTCTTTCCTATAAATTTCATCTATGAGTCTCATTTCTACTTTCTGGAGGCACATAGAGTCCAGATGACAGTCCCCTTACATATGTGAAGATATCTCCATTCATTTCTAGGCTAAACATCAATAATTTCTTCAATTATTCTTTGATAGCATGATTTCCATTCCTTTTGTCTTTCTTTACATGTATTCACTTTGTAAATGTCCTTTTAGAAAGTGATATCCAATACTTCAACATATCTAACATATATAGGACTGCTTGCCATGTAGGGGAGGGGGTGGAGGGGGGGGGAATCGGAACAGAAACGAGTGCAAGGGATAATATTGTAATAAAAATACTGGCATGGATTCTGTCAATATAAAGTTATTATTAAATAAAATAAAATAAAATATTTAATAAAAAAAAGAAAGTGATATCCAGCACTAAGAACAACATTCAATGATATTCTAATCAGTGCAGAATACAATTATAGATGCTAGATTTTGATTTCTTCAGCTTGAGAGTACATAATCTTCCCAGTCTACCCTTTCTTCTGCTCTCAACTTTTTCATTATGGGGTTCATATTGAGATTGGGATTCATTAAAACCCCAAGTTCTTTGCTATATCAGTTGGTTTCAGATAAGTTATACGAATGAAATTCACAGCTTATAAATATGCAATTATTTTTCAGTTCAATCATTTTTCAGTCATACCCAACTTTCTGTGACTCCTTTTGGAATTTTCTTGGCAAAGAACTGGAATGGTTTTTGCTTTTCCAGTTCATTTTACAGATGAGGAAACTGAGGCAAACAAGGCCAAATGACTTGGCCAGCATCATATAGCTAGTAAGTGTCTGAGGTTGGACTTGAACTTACAAAGATGTTGACTCCAGGACTGGCACTCTATTTACCATACTCGCTAGCTGTCCTAATCATTATTTTTGTATAAATTATTATTTTCAAACACTTGAAATAAAGAATTCAACATTTACCCCTATTAAGCTTCATTTTTGGATGCACAATACAAGATGTTAAAATCATACAAGAATGATTGGGTGGTACTCTAGAAAACCAGTGAATTTGCAGTCAGAGAACTTGGGATCAAATCCTACTTCTGTCTCTTCACACCTATCATTTAACCTCTAGGTCATAGTTTACTTATTTTTAAAGTGAGGGAGTTTGATTGGATGAAGTGATTTTCTGATCCCTTCCTACTTGAAATCAATGATTCTGTGTAACTACTAAGATACTTTAAGATCTTTTGAATAGAAAAATCAAACAATGCATATAACAGGGAGATGAATGCTTGTCCAAGATGCTTATTTTTGCCATGGAGGCTGTCCAATGAGAGTCCAAATGAAAAATGGTGGAGGTACTCCAGATTCCTGTTCTCAGACAACAGGGTGCTGCTTGCAGAAAACTTTGGAATATGGAAGAAACTCCAAAATGAGAGCCATAATCACTTAAAAGAATTCAATTATCTCTATAGGAAAAGACAAGGAGACAAATTCTTCTGTTACAAGTTATGATAGGAGGTTGTATAGGTAGTTCATATCATAAAACTGATCTTTTAGAACATGTATAGCTGGCAGATTGCAAATGGTCAATAAACTGGGACAATTGAAAAGGAGCAAGAAATTTTTGAAGTACTATCTGGAAAGAGATATAGACTAGCATAGAAGGACCACTAACTAGTCTTGGAGTCAAGAATAACTTTGGTTAGGATGTTGACTCTGACAATTAATATGACCACTGACAAATCATTCATCTGAGCTAGAATTTCTTTATCTGTAAAAAGAGTATAATACTTAGAGTATCTATTTCAGAGAGATGTTGTAAGGTTCAAGTAAAACAAAATGTAAAGTTCTATATAAATGTCACATTAATTCTTTGGTGCTTTCCCAGTGTCCTTTACCTACCTCCAGGTGCTAGTACCTCTCCTGAGATTTCTTCTCATCTACTCTATATGTAATTTCTCATGTTCCTAGTTTTTTTCTTTGCCTCTCTCCTTCACCATTCATTGGAAAGTGATCTTAAATAAGAAGGAGAAGAATTTTTTGGCCTTTTTTGTAACCTCAGAGTTTAGTACAAGGTTTGGAATATAGGAAATACTTAATAAATGTTTGTTGCCTAACTGGTAAGATCATACCATATCAGATGAAGCAATCAGTGACATTTAATCTAGAAAAGAGAAGAAATGGTAAAGATAGGAGAACTATCATCCAGTATCAGAAGGGTTTTCACATAGACTTTTTCTGCTAAATTTCAATGGGCAGCAGATAATTTATTTAGAAGCTGATTTAGATTTCACGTAATGTAAATCTTCCTAATGATGAGAGAGAAAGAAAAATTGACTAATTTAGGAGATTCTGGGTTCCTCCTAATAAAGGTCTTTAAGCAAGGCATGGAAGTCCAAATGTCTGGTAGGCTCTTTGAGTACAACTTGGACAAGAAAAGCTTTTGAGGTCTCTTTCAACTCTGAAATTCTGGAAGAGCCCTTACTGGACATCGATTCCAACTTTGAAGCATGAATGTCTACAACGTAGAAACTTAGCAAAAAGAAATTAAATGCCATGATGAAAGAAATCATATCACTGTGAATCTGTATATTCCCATCATCTATACAATAAGATTGTATGTGTGTGTTTGTGAGTATGTGAATATATACTACTTTCATTGTAATGTTATTGATGAAGAATGCAAAGCAAAAAATAAATAAATAAAATTTCTGAGCAAATTTCTCTATCAGTGGAAACAGGAATTATCTTTGCAACATACTCTTGTATAGAATTGTCTGGGATATTGAAAGATTAAGTATCTTGCCTAGGGTTACATAGCCTATGTGAGTTGGAAGCAAGATTTAAATTTATTTCTTCTTTACCCCCAGGCCTGCCTCTCTCTCTAATATGCTATAATAGCTTTCATCTTTCATCTTTTATCATGTACTTAGGAGTTGCTTAAGAGGTGTTCATTGAATGAACTAAAATTTCAATTAATTTATAGGAAAGTGAAAGAAATTTTATGATAATTTTACCATACTATCAGAAATTCATTTTGAGAGTTTCCTATACTTCTTTAGCTGTCTTCCCCTTTTCTATTAAAAAAAAGCCAAAACCACATTGAGCATCTGGGGGCACTGATCTATTTGTTGACATCTGGGTTACAGCTGGAAGACCCTCTATTGTACTAACAGATTTGTGCTTTTTAACAAATCATTATTCAACATTTACTAAGTGCATAAAACATGCAAAGGATCATATGCTTAGTTTGGAGAAGATACTAAGGAAAAATAAGACAACATTCCCATTTTAAAAGACAACAACCCTTAGTTTGGAGAAGATACTAAGGAAAAATAACACAACATTCCCATTTTAAAAGTGTGTATGGACTATTTCTAGGGTCTTAATTAAGTTGAAAAATATCCTGCATACAGCTTTGATTATAACTACTTTCTCATTTAACTTGAAAGTCTAGTATTCTCTTCCTTGATTATCATTAACTAGCAAAGGAATACTGTTATTCAACCTCAAGCTTCCCATCACTTTCACTTTGTCTTTTAATCTGTTATCTTTTCCTCAGTTCTTATCCTTCAACTTTTGACACTATTGACTAGCTTCTGTTCCTTCTGGATACTCTCTCCAATTTGGGTTTTTAGGACACCAGGAAGAAATGGTCAGAAAAGAATAGGAGAAACAGAGAAAATAGTTTCCTTTGCCAGCTCCTCATTCATGTTCCAGACCCTAATGATAGGTGTCTTCTAGGACTTTGCCATGGATAGAACCATTTTTCCCAAGGATTCAATAATAATTTCTAAGCAAACTGATCCCAAATCTACATATGTAGCCTTCATCTCTCTCCAGAGCTTTAATTCTATATTCCCAACTATATTCTATATTCCTGCTAGAAATCTCAATCTGGATGCTCCACAGGTAACTTAACACTCAAGAAATAAATGCCAAATAGAAATCATTATTTTCCCTCTTGTCAATTCTTTTCCCTAAATTCCTTACTTCTGTTGATTCTACCTCCTCTTAGTTACTCAGCTTTACACCTTCATTGTCATCCTATACCCATTACTTTCCTTGACTCCCATATGTAATTAGTTGGCAAATTTTGTTGATTTTACCAGTCAACAATCTGATTTTCTTTAAATTTTTTTTAGAACAAAAAAACTACTTTCTTTCCCTTAATGTTTCCCATTAAAAAAAAACGAAAAATGAAATCTTTGTAAAAAAAAACAAAACAAAACATGGAAAGCCATGGAAAAGAAATTCCTATATTGACCACATGTGGGGAAAAAAAATTCCCATATTAGCCTCATACAAAAATATATATGCACGTCTCAATCTGCAATTAAGCACTTGGAATCATCTGCTCTTAGGTAGAAGGTGCATGGGTAATAGAAAGTATGCATCTAATAAATGCCAAGTATCATACTAAGTACTGATGAAACAAACAGAAATAATGATATGATCCCTACTGTCAAGATGCTTACATGCTATCTCTATTTTCTGAGGCATGTCAGTAAGTCAAGTTAAGAATTTCTAATTCTTACTTTTATGAAAATTAACAACACATATCAGGATGATTGAAGCTCAATTATTATATTCTGTCTCAGTGCTAGCTTTGTAATCCATATAAGAAATTCATATTTCTATTTTGTAGGCTTGTTGGTATGCAGCAGACACTCCCACAACCCTATCACTTTGGTTTCTCTCTCCCCTTTAATCCATAACACCTGCTCTCTACCACATCTCCACTCTCAGGTTCCTGCATTTTTGTACATGTCTATACCTTTGTGACATATTACTTCTTTAATCCTTCTTGTTTATCAGCTACTGTGTCTTTTTATAGTTTCCTAGCTGAGGGGAAACAAATATCTCAGAATAAGTTCTCAAGGATCTTATTATCTTCATATGTACATTCCCATAGTGATCTCTGGACTCAAGGTAAGTTTCTACTTCTGTTCAAGAACACATCCGCCCCAACATAACTCCCCAGGGGAAAGCAGAAGGCACCTTGGTTTTTCTACTTTTCCAGATCACAGACAACAAGAATCACAAAGAACTGCAACAAATTCACCTGTGAAATAAAAGAAAAGGTGAGACCCATTATCTCCATAGCAGAGACAGCTTTGTGGTTCTCTCGGGTTTATCATGGACCACTGCCCAAGAAATTAACACTGCAGGTACAGTAACAGTACCAGCTCTTGTGTAATGGACAAAATGTTGGATTTGGGGTCAGCAGATCCAGGTTTGTTATATGATTTTTTTATATGATTATGGCCAAGTCCCTTAATATCTAAGTTTCAGGACTTACTTTCTTCATCTACAAAAGGAGGAGTTTAGTCTCTAAGATAATTTTTTTTCAAATTTAAAAGCTATGATATAATAGTCAATAGTAACAGGAATCTACCGCCATTGTTCCTTCTTCATACCCATCAGTAATTACAGCTTAGGGTATAATTACTTGTAGATGGGAGCCTTTCATTAAGCCTGAATGCAAGTTATTTCTTACAGGGGTGTGACAATCTCAGATACATGTGGCTCATGGATACCAAGTACTTTATGCTTACTCAATAATCCCTTTGACAGATTTGGGACTGATGCAGGAGTGTCTATCCCTAGGGCCATTTAACTTGTTTATCTTTTCTCACTTGTTAATACTGTTGACAGTTGCAAGAATGACATAAAGGTTAGTCTTATCCCAAATCCTCATGACTGCTCTGCCCAAGTTTACTTATCCTATTACATCAGCTTCTTCCAACAAAGTTATTATTACAGTTGATATTATACTGCCCAGTTAAAAAGTTTTTTCAGTCATTTTCAGTTGCATCTGATTCTTCATGGCTCTATTTGAGGGTTTCTTGGCAAAGAGAGTGGAGTGTTTGCCATTTTCTTCTGCAGCTCTTTCTTACAGAAGAGGAAATTAAGACAAACAGGCTGAAGTGACTTGCTCAGGGTTAAACAGCTAGTAAGTGTCTGAGGCCAGGTTTGAACTCAGGAAGATCAGTCTTCCTGATTCCAGGTTTGATGATCTACCCACCTTGCTGCTCTTAGTTAAAAAGTAATTCCCTCCAAACAACCTATGAAAAGTATATTACTATTGTTCTCATTCTATAGATGAAGAAATTTAATCTCAGAGAGGTTAATCATCCAAAGCCATATTGTAAGAGTGATGTATTCAGGATTTTAGTCCAGTTCTCTCAATTTCTAATCTAGTGTTTTTGCCACAACACTATGATCCAGCTATGATTTAGCCATTTATTGATGCATTCTAGCCATTGACTTCATTTCACCAAATGTCTATAATGGTTAGCAGAGTGTAAGAAGTAAGCAAGGAATAGGAACAAGAACATCTTAGACATATGATGTAGATTCAATTCTGATCTTTACTATTCATTAACTTGTAACTTTGGACTAGGTACTTAACTTCTTTACATCTCAGTTTCCACATTCATTAGTTGGGGGGGGGGTATATTAAATGACTTCTAAGGTCTCTTCTAGGATTAAATCCTTTATATGTCACTGTGTCAAAAATATAGATGAGGGACTGATTTGTCAAGAGATCCAACAAATTAAAATTCAGAACAACCAGATATTGCAAGTGTCTTATGATCATTATCACAATAATGATTATAACAGCTAATATCTCATAATTGTAGGTAGGGCAGTTGTTAAAAGGAAGAACTGGAAAGTGAGGGAAGAATACTGGCTTTGGTTTTTCTTCTCTCTGATAGGTCAAAGTTAGTTTTTCTATGTACTACTCACCCCAGCATTCCAAAACAAAATTAAGTGTCTGTGGTAAATGAGATTTTTCTCTATCCAGCAGAATAAAACCTATTGTCTTCCAGTTTTATTTTAAGCTAAAGAATGTTAAGATAAGGATATCACAATTATTAGCTTGTCTTTGGGCACTGTTCCAGCCTCAAATCTGCCAAAACATTCATGAAAAGACCTGCCCTATGGCAATGAGGATTTCAGAAGGACTCCAAGTATGGGAAGTGAGTATATTACAAACCTAAAGGCTAAGTATGTAAGCGTAAAATGGAGTTTCTCCCACAAAGCAGCAAAGCAGATAGTCCTACTTGTGAAGAAAATTATAATACTTAATAATCAAGAAAAACTAGAGGATCAATCAGGAGTAGAAAGAATGGGAAAGTTCAAACAAAGTTTATTTACTAATGGGAATAAAATCTTGTAAGTTAAGTGCAAATATCACTAAGAAGAGAAATAAATATCAGAGGACATTCCCATAGGCCTGACTAATAATGGGTTTAAGCTAACTGTGTGGAAACAACTCTGTTTCTTTTTCAAATTTTGACAAGTTCCGTGTGAAATAATGGTTTAAAAAGGCTAGTTCTGAAGGAGAAACTGTCCCCTTTAGAAAACACTCTTGACATTTGTGTAACTCTTAACTTTGTCTCAGACAGCAGCTACATATGATCATAGATCTGATGGTTGTTAAGAGAATGACTGAACTCAGAACGATTGAACTTAATTGCCATTTCATACAAGGGCAGCAAAAGTATTGATCTGAAAGGAAAGTGCGAGCTTAAAGCAAGTCAGAAAAGCAGTTGAGAATCCTTTCTCTAATGCACTTAGATAATGTCATTTTTATTTCATAGTTATTCATGATTTATATTTATTCATGGTAGATAGCATGGATGATGTAGTGGAGATAGGATTGGTTCTGAAATTAAAGTTTCTGGACTGAAATCTGATCTCTGGCACCTGTTGTCTATTTAACTTTGGATGATCATTTAAATTATCTGGATCTCAGTTTACTCATCTGTGAAATTAAGGGGTTGGACTAATGGTTTGTGAGGTCCCTTCCAACTTCAAATCTGCAATTCTCTCTTTATCATTACATACATACACATGTATACACATATGTGTGTGTATATATGACTGCATATATATGTATGTGTATATATACGGGTATATATGTACATGTATATATACAGATACATAAAACATTCATGAACAATTTTTGAGTTCTAACTTCTCTCCCTCTCTCTGCAAGCAATATGATATCTATTATACATGTAAAATCATGTAAAATATTTCCATATTATCCATGTTGCAAAAAGTAAGAAAAATAAAGAATTTTTTAAAAAGTATATTTCAATTTATACTCAGAGTTCATCAGTTTGATTTCTGGGGATGGATAACACTTTTCATCATTAGTCCTTCAGAATTATCTTGGATATCTGTATTGATCAAAGTAGCTAAGACTTTCAGAGTTGATTATTATTCCAATATTGCTGTAACTAACTATAAACAATATTTTCCTGGTTTTCTTCACTTCATTCTGTATAGTTCATATAAGCTTCCTAAGTTTTTCTTGAAACCATCTTGCTTGTCATATCTTATAATACAACAGCATTCCATCACAATTATATACCAAAACTTCTTCAACCATTCCTCAATTGATGGGCAGCACTTTAATTTCTAATCCTTTGTTTTCACAAAAAGAGACTGTTTAAAGATTATTTTTCTTTCATTTCTCTGGACTATAAATATAATAGTGGTTAATAGCTCTTTGGGCATAGATCTCAATTATTTTCCAGAATGGTTGGACCAATTCACAAGTCTACCAACTTAAATAAGTATAACTATTTTCCCACCCCTTCCAGCATTTGCCATTTTCTTTTTCTGTCATATTAGTCTGATAAGTGTAGGGTGGTACCTCAGAACTGTTTTAATTTGCATTTTTCTAATTAATAGTGATTTAAAGCATTTTTTTCATATGACTGATAACTTTGATTTCTTCTTCTGAAAATTGCTTGTTTATACACTTTGACTATATAAAAATTAGGAAATTACTCTTTTTTCTATAAATTTGACTTGGTTATACATACACATAGATATTCTCATTATTTCTCAAAAGAAATTACCCTTTTAACAGATAAACTTGCTATAAAAATTGATGTTACTTCATTGTGATATCTTTCAGCAAAATTGCAGTTTCTCTGATTATCTCTTTTAAATATGTCTATTTTTAATTTTTTCTACTTTTACTCTCCATACTTTTTTGAACTTAGCTAAACCATAGTAGATTCTGCTTCAGACCTTTATTTAACTCTGTGTGTCTTTCACTTTCAAATATGTCTCAGATAAACAGCGTATTGTTGAATTTTGGTTTCTAATCCATTCTGCTGTTTTTGATAAGCTATTTCATGTTTTCTTCTGTTTTTTCGTTCTTTTGATTTGAGATCTCATGGGATCATTACTTTCCTTTACCATGTTCTCTTCTTTCTTTTTTTTCAAATTTATTTTATTTGAAGAAACAATAAGAAAAAAGAAAAACAAAAAAGCAATACAAAACAAAGTAAAACAAAAGAAAAGAGAATATTATCATGTGCCCAGCAGAATATCAAGGAGGCTTCAAAATATATGACAACAAATACTAATTTAAGAAAGTATATATGTGTGTGTGTGTTAGTAGAAGAAATTATATTCATGAGTGTCCATCTTTTCTTTACTTCCTTGTAAATTGTAGTTTTGCTCTCTGCTGCACACCCTTTTTACTTTATTCTTTTTTTCCCCTTTCATTCCCCCCCCCCACTCCCAAGCAGGTTATAATTAAGAAAGGATATATTTATATGCTGTGTGCATAATGTTGCCTATTGAACCCATTCCTGATGTGAGTAGCTTTTCAGAATTATGAGCCCCCCCCCCTCCTCTCTCTAATGCCTCTGTCTATTCTTCCTCTGCACCTCATTTGTATAACATAATCACTATTTTTACCTTTACTCTGCCAATCTTTCTTTTGAGCTTATCCTTATTATTAATATAAATCTTAAAGTATACATTTATCATGTAAAAAACCAAACAATTTGTCCATGTTTAAAGTTTGTCCATGTTGAGTTCCTTAAAATTGTTCTTTGATATTGGCTCTAATATGTTAAATTTTTTGTTGAGTTTGGGTTTAGTTGATAGAAAGTCCTGAAAATCTGCAAGTTCATTGAATATTTGCTTTTTCTCATTCAATTTATAAATAATTTTGCTGCATATAATATTTTTGGCTGCAGACCTAGTTCTTTTGCTTGTCTGTAGATATAATTCCAAGACTTGTGGACTTTTATTGTAGCTGCTGCTAAGTCTTGTACAATTCTAATTGTAGCTCCCATGTATTTGAATTGTTTTTTTCTTGTTTCTTGCAAAATTTTCTTTTTGATTTGGGAGTTTTAAAATTTGGCAATAATATTCGTATATATTTTCCACAAAGGATCTCTTGAGATGGTAATCAGTGGATTTTTTTTTTTCTTTTTCTACTTTCTACTCATATTCTATCATTCCATGACAATTTTCTAGAATTATTTCTTGCATTATTATTTCAAGGTTCTCTTTTTGGTTACAACTTTCTGGCAGTCCATTTATTCTTACATTTTCTCTTCTTGACCCGTTCTCCAGATTTGTTGTTTTTCTTATGAGATATTTCACATTCTGTTCTATTTTCTTATTCTTTATAATCTCTTTTGTTATTTCTTGGTCTCTCATAGTATAACTGTATATAGTTATATACAAGGGCTTCCCCTTGCCCAAATCTAATTTTCAGAGTTATTTTCATCTTTGAGACTTTGTACCTCCTTTTTAAATTGGTTAACATTTTTTCATAATCTTCTTGTTTTTCTTGGATGATTTTAATTTTTTCTTTAGTTTTTCCTCAATGTTTCTCATTTAAATTTTGAATTCTTTTTTGAGTTCTTCTATAGATTCTCTCTCGGCAGGGAGCCATATGTTACTCTTTGTTACGCTTTGTGTGTGTGTGTGTGTGTGTGTGTGTGTGTGTGTGTGTGTGTGTATGTGTGTATCTCAGTCTTCCCTGACATTGTAGTAGCTTTTTATAGTCAAGTTCTTTTTTGTTGTTGCTGTTGCTACTATTGTTTGCTCATTTTTCTAGACTTTGAACTTTATATTAAATTTGTGCTCTGCTCATATGGGGATACAAAGGTACTGTCCCAAGTTTTAGGCATTTTTATGATGTTATATTTAGAATTAGTTCTGGGGTCTACAAGTTTTCAGTGCTTCCAAAATAATGTGATCCTTGGAGAGATGTGGTCACTGCTCTCCCAGACCATTTTCAGGTCATTACCTGTGAGTAGGGCCCTTGCTAGCTTGTGATTGACCACAAGTCTTCCTTCCACTCTGGAACTTGGCTGTTGGATGGAGTATGGGAAACAGAGTTGCCAAACAGCTCCTAGTTCTGCTATAAATGTCCCTTTTAATCTCATTCTGACTCCTACTGTCTCTGGGCTGAAAGCTTACAAAGTTGCTGTTGCTGCGGCTGTCACAACTATATTCAAGGTCCGCAGCTGGTACTACTGGGGTCCGTACTCTGGCCCAGCACCGATTTCAGTGTTACAGACCTCTCCTTTGATTTCCAAAGTTGTTTTAGACTGGAAAAATATCTCACCCTGATCTTTTGTTAGCTCTGTCACTCCAAAATTCAATCTGAGGTATTTAAAAAAGTTTTTTGGAGGGGAATGTTGGAAGAGTTGCTGCCTCTGTTACTTTATCTTAGCTCAGACTCCTATGCTTTATCATTTTGATCAGAACATATACTGTCTTGGGGGCTTTGTAAGGGCATGATATTTTCTCCACCCCCAAATCATGACTCCTGCACATAAGGAGAATTCACTTTCATGAATTTGTAGATATCCTATAGTGCCTTTACAACTTACAAATCAATTTCTGACATATGATTCAATTAAATTTCATTCATTGATGCATTAACTCACCATTCATTCATTCATTTAATGGGATAAAGTGACTTGCCCAGGGTCACACAGCTCATTAATTGTCTGAGACCATGTTTGAACTCAGGTCCTCCTGACTTCAGAGCTGGTGCTCTATCCACTGCCCCACCTAGCTGCCCCCAACTCACCATTTATTAAACACCTACACTGAGAAGAAGTAGGTGCTGAGAGATATACAAAGGTAATTAAGACAAGTTCCTTGACCTCATGGGACTTATATAAACACAAATATACATAAACAAGCAAAAATATACAACTGCACATGTCTCCAAAGTCTAAACTATTAAAGCTTATATATATAATATACATTTTAATATATGTTATATGCATATATATGACATATTAAAAATATATACATTCAAAGACAGACACCATGACCAAAAGACAGTGAAGTTTTAGGATACATATACATATATACCTATAATGCATATGCATTTGCACATGCATCTGTGTATACATATCTATCCCTCTATTGAAAGAGACAGAGAGAAAATGCAGTGTAGTGGAGAGAAATGTGGTCCCCAAATCAGAAAAACCTGGGTTCTGCTCCTTCCTGACACTTACTAATTGTGTGACCCTAGGAAAAGAAGATTAAGTTGGCAGCTTTGGGAAGATTGTGAAGAGGAAAGGCTAGAGGAAGGAAACATTTGGGAGATTAGTATGGTAGCCCAGAGGGTGGTAAGTAAGAAAGGTTTATTCTTGGGTGGTTGCAGAGGTATGAGAGAATAGAGAATGAAGTCAATAGATACTGTAGAGAATATTTGACAGATTTTGGCAGCTGACTCGATGTGGGTGATGACAGAGGGGACGAGCCAAATAAAATTTGCATTTACCACCAAGGAGGATGAATAGTCTACTGTTGACTTTGATGGAGAGCAGCCTGGTAGTGAGAAAAAGTGACTTCAAGGATTTTCCTACCTCATTTAGTTATAGAACCACTAGAGCCTTGGACATAACCTAGAAAATAGTTATTGATGCACATAATCAGTTATTTATAAAGATGCAAGCTAATCAAGGGTACATGATACAATCTAGATTTAGATCCTTATTAAGGGTTTCTAAATAATCACTCCTATCCTTCAAAACTCAATTTAGGTACCATCTCCTCTTATAAGCCTTCCTTAATCCTCCTAGTTGAATGTTCTTTCCTCCCCTTAAATTTCTCATAAAAATTTTCTTGGTAAATCTATTTAGCACTTTTAACTTTTATAGGATCACAGATTTAGAGCTTATAAAAGGCCTGAGAGGTCATTTAGTCAAGCCCCTTTATATTACAGATAAGGAAAATAGAGCCCAGTGACATTAGGTAATATGTTCAAGATTTTAGATACAAAAAAAGGAGTAATCAGGTTTTTGAAGCCTGAACTTCAGATTCTAAAGCCTTCATTCTTTCTCCTGGCCACAATGAAGCTTGTGAGACTCCGCTTTATTTTTCACATGGCCCCAATTAAACTATAACCTTCTCAAGGTCGAGGAGTTTCCCTTTGTATCTCCAGTATGAAGAACAATGCTTTAGGAGCAGCTAGATGGGGCAGTGCATGGAGTATCAATCCTGGAGTTAGGAGGACTTGAATTCAAACCCAGCCTCAAACATTTACTTAACACTTACTATCTGGACAAGTCACTTAACCCCAAGTGCTTCACCAAAAACAAACAAAATGCCCCAAAATAAACAAAAACCAAAATAAAATGCTGCTTTGCATATTGTAGGCAATTAGGTAGTACAATGTAATAAAGCACTTAACCTGACTTGTCTCCCTGAATTGTCTGCTTACTTAGTTGTGTAATGCTGTACAAATCACATCATCTCTCTGTGCCTCTGTTTTCTCATCTGTAAATTGGAAATAATACTAGTACTCAGGGTTGTTGTAAGAATCAAATAAGGTTTTATATATAGATATAGATATATGTATTTAAGGATTTCAAAGCATTATATATATATATACACAAAAAAATACTGACCAGATGGAGAGAAGGAAATAAAATACTGACCAGGTGGACAGAGAAAGAAATAATTTATATATATATATATATGTGTGTGTGTGTGTGTGCTTTGAAAACTTTAAAGGATAATATAAAAGGATACAAACTTTGTTTAATCTAACTGAATTCATGTATTAGAATATACAATAATATTTGTTTTAAACAAACAAAACAAACCTTACCTAAAATTTTTTCATAGATAATCACTTTACTATTATACTAATGACCTCTAATTTTATAGAACAAAATGCTGAATGACAAACTTGGAGCCTGGATCTGAATATTAGAAGAAGCCAAGTCTTGCCTTTGAACCCATGAACCACATAATCACTGATCACCTGGTCATAGGTGTAATTACAGGCCAATTCATCAGGAACAAAAAAATAATGAACTAGCAAACTTAACCTTACAAAGTAAAGGTAATCTATGCCATACAAAAATTGTAGAACAAAAAGGAGGGGGCATTGAATTGACTGAATAACCTGTAAATTAAGAAACATATGGAAAAATATGCCTGTTTGTTTTGGACAAAAAAAAAAATACTGACCAGGTGCACAGAGAAGGAATTAATTAAACAAGAGATGTAAGTGTGTGTGTGTGTGTTGACCATGATTGTACATTACATATATTTGAAGGGCCAAAGAATGCTTAACTCACATAAGAGAAAGCCTTTAAGTGCCAAGTGGAGAGGGATATTATATGGAAAAAGAAGAAGACAATTTGAGTAACTTTTTTAGACAAAGAGAACCAAAGTTAATGGGAAGAACTTTAGCCAAGTAGATTTTTAATCATTTTAAAGGATTTTTTTTAGTTTTTAGAGCTATTCAAAAATGGCCTGGGATGATTTGTGAGGTACTAAGTTTCTTGTCACCTGAAATGTTTTTTTTTTAAAAAAGGCTGGATGATCAATCACTGGGAATACTACAAAGGTAATTCCTGAATGAGGCATGAGGTTGATCCAAGATCTTTTCCAACTCTAAGGTTCTGGCCTAATATCTCAACCTGACCTTAATTCTTTTCATCTTCCACTTGCTGGTTCGGTTGGTGTATTTCATTCTCAAAGAGGACCAAAATGACACCATTATGTTAGAATCAAATTCAGTGTGTCTGACTGAGGTTGATCAGACCAATACAAGCTCGGAATGCTTTACTACAGTTTGAGTGCAGAGAGCCCATGTGAACATGTGGGGTGGATTCTCTAAATTTCTACATCTTGTATTTCTTTTGAGCTATTTAAATTCTGCTCTGGTCATAGAACACAGCACCTTCTTTGTTAAGGGCATGCCATGCTGGTTAGCCTGTGCCAATATACACTTTCTTCAAACTCTAGCTCACAATATTCTCTCTCTGCTCTAAACTCCATTGGGCTTTATCTTATTCTTTCACACTCAAAATATGTTGCCTTGAAGCATTACTTTAGATTTTTAATGTACATTTCATGTCTTTCTAATTAAACTGTAAACTACTTGGGGGCAGGGACTATGAATCACATCTCTTTATATCCCCATTACCTAGAACAGGGATTTGTACAAAGAAGGGGAGAGAGAGAGAAAGAGAAAGAGAAAGAAGAGAGAGAGAGAGAGAGAGAGAGAGAGAGAGAGAGAGAGAGAGAGAGAGAAAACAATCTATATTATGAGTCTGATTTCAGCAATGAACAAAGAAAACTGGTAGAATAATTAATAAAGTCATCAAAAAGATAAGAATTGAATGGAAAGTAGAGATAAATAGCAGATAACATGGATTTATCAAAACAGATCATGCTCAACAGCTTTAATTTCTTTGATAGGATAAAAAGCTTAGTGTCTACAGGAAGCAAGGCATATAGCAACTCTAGACTTCAATCAGATATTTGATTTCGTCCCACATGACCTCCTCACAAGGGAATGAAGGTTGTGCAGCAGAAATACAAAAAAGAGAAAACCACATGTACATAGTGAAAAAATGATGCTCAGAGTCAAATCTAAAGAACTACCTGCTCTACGTCATCATTCTAAAAGATGTTAGAAATTTGACAAGATCCTGCCTTTATCACTTACTATCTGTGCTACCTTCACTAAATCATTTAAGTTCTCAGTACTTCGATTTCTTCATTTATAAAATGAAATAATTGGACTAAGTGACATATGGGAAGAATATGACTCCTGAAATAAGCTCCCTGAAGGAAATGTCCTTTTGGACTTTATAGCCCCCAAAATAAGTAAAACAGATTCCAAAGCCCCCTTAATAGTTGTCACAAAGCACTGAGATAAAAAAGAAATGAGGGAAAAGTAGTACTAAAGGTTTAGGTCTACTACACATTTGCACAGAAATCCATGAATTGCAGAGCAGGGAGAACAAGGGAAGACATTTGGGTAAAGACGGAAAAAGCAAATAGAAATTAACTCATTGGGGGAATGGTCAAAGACCTCTTACTCAAAGAGAATATGTGTACATATATGTTGGGGTGGCATAAAGGAAAAATATAGCAAGGATGGGAAACTCCAATTATCTGGACATCTATAAGAAATCTTATTTTGTTCAGAGACATCATAGCCGATATATCATTTATTTATTTATTTATTTGCTAATAATTTAATTTCTTAGAAATCAGAAGAAGAAACAAGATAAATTGTTACTCTGGTGAAATTATGTCCAACATGGAAGAATTGATTAATAATATTGATGAAACAGAAATCTTGAAAAAAATGATTTATTTTAAGATTCAAAATAGTTCTCGTAATATGAAGGTAACTTTATATTCTCACAAATTATGCCAGTAGAATGAAAGTTTTGGTCAATTCTATTCGAGCCAGAACTGGGACAGACAACTAGGGCTTTATTTCAAGATGCTAAAAACTGAGAGGATATGATTTGCCACACCAAACTGTGGGACTTTTTCTTCTACCCCTAGGTTTCTTCACTTTCCTTTTCATTCCCTCAAGTAGCAGACAGTCCTTCACTAGCTTAGAGAAACCTGGAGATGTCCTGCAATATACTTCTTCTCCCCTTTGTAAAGACCCTTCAGTCAAGTCCCTTCTCATCCACTATTCTTTGACTCAGATACAAAGACTATTAGTTAAACATGGGTCTAAGTTCTACTACAGTGAAACAACTTAAGCATATGACTAGCAATGGACTAAACAGTCAAGTAAAATTCCCAGAGGCTCATCATCAAGTTGGTCAGAGGTAAAAAATATTTCAGTCTTGAACCATCTACTAAATTCTAGAGAATTTGTTTTCTAGGTCAATGGAGAGAAGTACCCATGCTCATGAAATTATAAATCCTTGGAGTATTGATGTATTTCCTCTATTAAATTCCTGCTCTAATGCCTTATGACCTGGAGGTCAATATGTGGTTTGGAGCCTACAGAAGACATTATTTTGAGATATAGAGACATTATTAGTTACATTAGTGAAAAGACTGTCCGAACTGGAAAAAAATATTATTTCTCAAAACATTACACAATAGTGCATAACAGAAAGTATTTAATTCTAAGCAGGTAAAACCATGCATGCTGGACTTTAAGAAAGTGGATTTCAAAATATTTAGAGCAAGTGAATACTTAAGGTCTGCAAAGCTTCTTTCTCAATTCTTTGGGACAAATAGTGCAACTGTAATTATCCTCGTTTATAGGTATGGGAACTAAGACTCTAAGAGTGCCTCTAAGAGGTACACCCATTATTCACATTCATAAGTGTGCCTTCTGCTGTGCTACAAAGATATAGGTATGATTTTTTGGACAGAAACTCCAAAAATTAAAACAGTACAAAATAGATGGAAAATAGTAATTAAAAAATGGCTAAACAAGTTGTGGTACATAAATATAATTGAATATTATTTTGTTTTAATAAATGATAAATGTAAAAACGTAGACAAGCATGGGAAGAGTTACATGAACTGATTCAGAGCCAGGAATCCAAATCAATAAATAGAATCAGGAAAACAATATACACAATTATGATAAACAATGTAAATGGAAAGAATTAAAAACAATCATAACAAAACCAACAACAACCCTGAATATTCTGTAATTATAGTGATTAAAAAGCTTGATTCTGGAGAATCAGAAGAGAAATTACATCCTTCCTTTGACGGTGGTGGGAGACCATGGGGATTACAGGGTGAACTATTATATATAGGCAATTGTAATTGACATGTCTGGTTATGTTGAACTTATTTTCCCCTCTTTTAAAAAATATTTACTATAGGGGACAGCTCACTAAGAAAGAAAAGGGGAAAAGAAATACTTAGAAATGAAGTGGATGCAAAAATAAAATATATCATAACTTTTTGATTGAGGAACAAACGAACAAATTATAGTACATAATCTAATGGAACATTAATATGCTATAAAAATGATGGAGATGATTTCAGAGAACACTGGGAATATTTACATGAACTGATATAAAATGAAGGGAACAGAATCTGGAGAATAATGTATATTATAACAACATGATGAAGGCAAAAAATTTTCAAAAACTTAAGGACTCTAATGAATGCAATGACCAAGTATAACTTTTAAAGACTGAAGATGAAACATAATGCTCATCACTAGACACTAGACAAAGTGAATGAGACATGCATTTTTGACCTAACAAGAGAATATATTTTGCTGATTATGCAATCTGTTTTAAAGATTTTCATTCTTTTTCTCTCTTTTTATTTTTTCTCTTTCCTTCCTTTCTTCCTCTCTTACTTTCTTGTTTCCTCTCTTCCTTTCTCTCTTTTTCTTTTTTCTTCCATTCCTTTTTTTTCCTTCCTTCCTTTTTTTCTCTCTTCCTTTTTTTTCCTATAATAGTAGAAGGGAGGGGAAGGAGAAAAGTTAGACTTCCAAAAAAAAAAAAAAGAAGAAGAAGAAAAAAAAAGAACTAAAGGAATCATAGACCAGCTGGAGAACTTTGAAAGTTACATGTTGAATTTATTATATACTTAAAAGAAAAGCAAGCAAGCTCTATATAATAGAGATTCAAAATTTTATATATAATCCTTTCCTACTGGTTCACATTGTAAAAGGAAATGCTCATTTTATTTGGTGTTTGTTAAATTCAGAATAAAAAGAAAACAGAGAGGGAGAAAAAGAAAAGCAGAAAAGACTTTAAAAAAATCTAAGTTTGGGCCCAAAGAAGTGCAAAGAAAAAAGCACTGCAGTGATTAAATAGTATTATTTAAAAAAAGATAATAGATGGAAAGAACAGGAAATGGGTAGAAACTGGTGGAGTCATGATAGTATAGTCTGTTTAATTAGTGGAGTTCCTGGATTTCACCCAGATGTTAGCCCTATTTATCCATCATGGTGCATGATCTTTACATGTGAAAGCATAAAACAAAAATTGTCAACAGGGAATTGGAGCCCAAGAAAGCAGATAAGACAAGGAAGGAAGTTGGAAAGAAAGAGAACACTAAGCTACTTTGTTGCTAGGAAAAGATGAATCATGTCCCAGAGTACTGAAAAATTCACATATGTGTCTGTGAAACCACTGTCAGTAATATTTGACAAGTAATGAAAAACTGTAGAAGACTTTGGGACTGGAAATGAACAAATGCTTCAAATTTCTAAAAAGGCGGGGTAAAGAGGGGGAGGAAGTGAACTCTAAGACTTTATTATGAAATAAATGTAAATTTCTTACAAAATGTTGTAATGAATTAATAGATTAATGGTTTATGGACACCAAGGGGAAAAGTAGTCATAAATTCACTAAAAAAAGACAATCCAAACTAATCTCATATTCCCCATTGATTGAGTTATTAGACTGGTATAGACCAAGTACATATGGATTTTAGCAAGACATTTGACAAAGTCTCTTATTATCCAAATACACATGAAAAATGCTATATGGAAAATAAATGAAGGGTTCTACAAAATGCATTTCCTTTGGTACCTACTTTAGTTCTCTGTACTCAACAGACATTGATTAGGTTCCTATTGAGTACAGTTTTACCTAAAGAATGCTAATTAATGGACTCATGTCAGACAAGATTAAGGCCCACAGAGAAATTCTGTGGCTTTGTCTCTCCACTGTGAATTTTACATGCAACTTTGACTCTAATAAATCTGCCCCCTAAGCACTGATCCCCACTCAAGCACCAATCCCTTTGTTTGCCCAGGGGTCAATGTATTCGTCAGGCTACTTGCCATTAGGTTCTTATGATGGCATATTTCACTAATCTGCAGAGCTGTCCACTGCTGGACATCCCTGGTGCTTATCTCAAACTTGGCAGGCAGTACACTAAGTAAATCTATTATTGTACATACATGGGCACATATCAAGAGGCAGCATGGCATGGAGAATAGAGATTTGGCTCCCAAATTAGAAAGATCTGGATTCAAGTCCTGCCTCTAACACATATTGACCATGTGAACTTGGACAAGTCACTTAATATCTCATTACTCAAAGAAACCCTAAGACTATAAGTTGCAGGGAAGGCACCAATATACAATGGTAGAAAAAGTTCCTTTGGATGGTTGTTTTCTATATCAGTGAAATAATAAATCCAATTTTTTATGACAGTTAGTCTCTTCCCTCTATCAATTTATCCATTAAAATGAAAATGGAAAGTGAGTTGATCCCCAAATTAGGAGAATGGAGTGGATTTGGGAAAGTATATTATACTTTAGATGATTATTGTTTGTTCTTTGTTTTCAGAGATCAGTGACACCACAGAATGATATTCTGACCTGCATGTGAATTTGATTTAACTGTGGCAGAGTTATACAAGGTCATCTATGTTGCTCTCTCTTCTAGAGTTATTGAAGTTTAGTGGCAAGACAAAAAGTCAGCATGATGGTGATAATCCAATATGCAGTGGAGATCATGACATTTTCAATTCTGAGCAAGCTCAAAGTGCTCCACAGTGCCTGTGTCAGCCATTTTCATGGCCACTGGAATAAAATTTTCTCATTTACCCATTCCACTGGGGGAAATTTCCACATGCTTGGGTAGACATTTCTTCAACTCACTGATGGGTTTGTGGTTCATTGGCTTCCCTCAACCTGGTTTAGTTTGTCTGTTGAGATGGTTTATAGGGGGAGTGATCACCATGTATCCTACTGTTTCTTGATTCATAGGAGAAAGTAAAGCCGGTGGACACTCAGGTGTCCAAAGGTGGCAAGCCCTTCTTGTATACAAGTACCCCTTACTTTATATCATATTAAGCTGTTTAATACTGACAAAAGCAAATTTTAACATGAATTATATCATTATTCTCTTGTTTTTGGTATATGATCACAAATAATATAACATCAATGTCTTTGCCAAATCAAAATTATAAGTAACCCCGGAGAGAAATAGAAAGCACAATGATGATAATTGGGCTGTAAGATCTTCCACGTAATGATGAGAGAAATGGCATAAAACAAATCATAGAAATATGTGAACAAGGAGATGGGATGGCTATGTGTCAAGAATTATTTAAAATAAGTAGACATCTCAAATGCTATATTGGTAACCTAGAAATATTTATTTAAAAAGGACTGATTTTAGTGGATAGATTATAAAAAGACATGGACGAGAAAGTATGAGATGATTGCAACTTATATAATTGGAAATAGCACCAATGTTGGTGAGATTATAGATAAGACGAAATGTCTAAGAACACTGATGTGTCACTCTCCACTCAAAATTCCTCCCACTATCTATACTGAAACCTTTTGATAACTTTCTACTAATTTGTCCTTATAATTTTTTGAACATTGGTTTTTCCTAGTCTTACTTATGCTACCACCCACTAACTCAACAAACAATCGAATTAAAGAAATATGTGTTATATGACTATTGATACCAAGGCAGTATGATTCAGAGTAAACAAATGTTGAAAACAATATAGCTTCTGTCCTTAAAGAACTTCTAATAGAGTGTTACAATAAATCTATACATAAATTAGATATGATGTAGGAAATGAGATTAAAAGATATCAAAGAAGAAAAGAGAATTTCTGGATTTTATATTGACAGCCGAAATGATCTATCTACAGTTTTTGTTAAACATATGGGAAAGACTGCTGCTCAGTTAGGGTTTAAATAGATGGCTGCTGATATCCTTTTCAACTCAGATTCTCTGTTTGACTTCAATAAATCAATCAATAAGCATTTATTAGATTTTCACTATGTGCTAGATACAAAGCAAAAGTAAAAATGGTTTCTGACTTCAGGGAGTTTATATTCTAATGGAGGTGGGGAATAACATGAACATAAAAAGAAATGTACAAGATACACATACAGTGTATAAAAGTAGCCATAGAAGGGAAAGCTCTAGCAAGTAGAGCAGAAGAGGATTAGGTGGGCAGGTTGGTGGGGGAAGGCCTCTTGAAGAAGGGACTATTTGAATTGTGAGTCATGAAGTAAGTCTAGGGTCATATCTGCGGTTGCTATAAAATCAAGCTTTAAATATAGCACTTGATGATTTATAGAAGGCCTGTATCACTAGGCAGCAGAAGCATTATTTTCCAGGCTTTTCCAGGCTTGTTCCTGGTCACAGTTAGTAGGTACTAGGGTAGGGTCTTAAATCAATGCTTTCTGACACGATATCACTTTGACTATTATAAATACTCAAATTTATATATATAGTATGCATACACACACACACACACACACACACACACACATACATATACACATTTGTATCTAATGGTAGTTATCTCATGGGGAGGAAGAAAAAAGGGAAAAAAGTCACATGATAACTATTATATATTTTAAAGGAATATCATGTTGTACACAAAGGGAAAAAAGTCACATGATAACTATTATATATTTTAAAGGAATATCATGTTGTACACAATAGATTTGTAGTTTCATGTTCAATCAACTTTTGTTTCTATTCTACTTTTATTTTTTAAGCTCACAATAAAATAAATTAAAAAGAAACAGAATACTCTTTCTCTATCCATCAACTAAATTGTATAGAAATTATTATATGGGAGGACCAGGACTCACGAATAGCCTAACATGTTGGAATAGCAGAGGTATAAAAGAAAAAACCCAAATTTTACTTCGTGTTCCATTGCATAAGCATAGGAAGGAAAAGAATTACAAGTTGTCACTGAAAAAAAAAAAAGGGTCCAGAGTTTTTAGTTGCCTACAAACTTAAGCGAAATCAATGGGATAGTCTCAGTCTCTCCTTACCTTTCTTCGTCCCTCCCCCCCTCTCCTTTCCTCATTCCCTCTCCCTCACTGTCTGTCTGTCTGTCTGTGTAAACACAGACACACAGATACACACACACACACACACACACACACACACACACACACACATACAGAGGCACTGCCATCTTGGTTATATTAAGAGAGATAGTATATAATTATCAAGGTAGATTACAGATATTCATTACTTTGTATTGGTTGGACAATATCTAGATGATTATATCTGTTTCTGAATAACACATTTTTAGAGGGACACTGACAAAATTATAGAGTCCAATGTGCATGAAAGTCAAAAGAGCTGATGTATTCCTAGCCTTCATTAAGAAAAGCTTAATGCACAGAAGGATGGAAGAAACAGTTCAATTAAATTGCCCTACTGTTGAGAGCATTCTTAATGCTAGGGCCACAGACAAATATTTTTAGTGGGGTTTAGTCTCTTTCAACATAAATAATTTGATTGAAAATGTATCACAAAATTTATAGATCCCTGTGAAGCATACTAATTTATCATTGAGGATTTAAAATAATTAGCTTAGAGCAGTCACCTTTTCTTAAGAAATGCTGTGATTTAAAACACTGAACTACAGAAAGCCAAAAGACCTATCTAAATTTAGATTATTATTATAATCCATGCAATCATTTATGTTATAATACCCTGTAGCAGGGCTGAACACTGACAGTTAAAATTACCCCCCACCTAATCTCCTGACTATTCACAGCTCTATTCTTCAGTTTTTTTCAGGTATTCCAGGAAACCTATATCCACCATGAAGGCTCACCTCATATCTTACCCCACCCAACATTCTCTCAAAATGCCATGAATACTCATAACTTCATTTTTAGAAAATGTTTTCAATATCATTCTGTAACTGATACCCGGAAGTTAGAATACATCAAATAGTCCACTATCACTCCCTAATATGCATTCCAAGAAAAATGGAAAATACATCTCTTTTTTGTAGCATATGTAGAAGAGTAAAATACAGTTATAAAAGCTTTATTGTAGGTTGGAATTCTATCTTGGCACATTTTGCATGAAAAATGGGTTCCTTATTAGAAGGTTCTGAGAATATTTTTCACATGAAATATAATTATAAAGGTATTTTTTATTGTTCTCATACTACAGTTTAAATTGTTATTTTAAAATACTTTTTGTCTTTTGGCAGTACAAATAACCGAGATAATGGAAAATTGGTTCTTTCTTTACATTTCATACTGCCATGTTTTTTGAAACCTCAGATATAATCTATCTTTTGTTAAATTAAAATAATAAACACTTTATATTAAATAAACAAATAAATGAAAATTGTAAACTAAGAAAATGAAATCAAATACAATTACTTTTCAATTACTGGCATAAACTTATTGCAATTTTCCATATAAAAATTTTATTATACTTTTTTGTTTAACTGTTTGACAGTTTAATTATACACCAACACAAAAAGTACAAACTTAAAATATTCTATTTTTTTACATAAACAATTCAGCCTATAAATGAAAACATTATCTTATATAATATGATAATTTAGCCTGCATATGTACTTTGATGATAAATGTCAATTGATCCATTATTAGATGGGAGAATTCTAAAATTTCTAGGAATTATAGCCATTACCTTAATGATTATATTATAATTTTTAAAGATAAATTTGAAGAATGATTTACTTTGTGAATTACCAAGAATTTAGGTAAAATTCTTAAGAGTTTTTAAGTAATCAATGCAGGACATATTAGAAATTCTGGGAAGCAAATACATGACACATCAAAAGCAGCTTACTACTCAGAACATAGAGAATATGCTACTAATATCAATATTTAGAAATCATTGTTCTCAAATTGTAATATAATATATGACATCCCATCTCCCTCCTTGGTATCTTTGCACGAGCCATCTCCTATACCTGGAATTCTCTTCCTTTTCATCTCTACCTTGAACTTAGTATATCTATTTCTCTTCAATAGATCTTTTGCAATTCCCTCAGTTTAATCTCCTGCAAATAACCATATATTTATTTTCTAATGGAACTACATATTCCCATCTGTGAATATGTTGTCTCTTTTTAGTAACATGTAAGTGGCTTGAACACAGGGATTGTCTTTCTTTTGTTTTAGTATCTTTAGTACCTATGACAGTACTTGACTTAATATATGCTCATAAATTAGATACTGACACTACAAAAACAAAGATAAAATCTGTGTCCTCCTGGAGTTTACAATTTATTATATAAACATAGAAAGTAGGGTAGGTAATGACAATATGAGACTGAGATGCAGGAAAAGTGGACCTGATGAAAAATTTAAGTATAGCTGAACCCTGAGGGAGAAGAAAACTTTTGAAAGTGTTGCAATGAAGGAGTATTTTGTAGACTTAGGAAGCATACCATGCAAGTGTATGGAAGCAGGCGATAGCAAATAAAGAGAAGAGCTTCTGGCTCTTTTGGCTGGATTTTAATTGTATAAAATTAGTTATGCCCACAAAATATAACAGTAGGAATATGTGATTTTAAATAAAGTCTGAAATGAATAATTTCACTTAAGAATTATAGAAAAAAAAATGAGATGCAGTATAGTGTAGTTACAAGTTACAAGTCCTGCACAACCCTGGCCAAGTTAATACTTTTCTAAGTCTTTAAAACACAAGAAGATGCAGGACTGAATTGATAGAATTTCCTTACCATTCTGTTCCTTTCCTATTCTAATCAACTTACAGGTTCAGTTTCTTTCCTAAAAGTGATCACTTTGATCAGTATAAAAACTTTCACTGAGATGGTCTGTTGATTATCATCTTGTGTATATTTCAATAAAAAGTAACTAAAAAAATCCACAAGATTGACTAACTACATAAATCAAATTAACTGAATAATCACTAAAATTTTTTATTCACATACAGAGCATAGTTTCTTAATGACAAGGCATATTTAATCACATTGCTTTCACTGAAAATTAATATTTTCGAGAGAAAAAAAGGTTTTTGTACCATTGAAAATTTAAAATGTTTATTTAATCTTTATCTTTTTTAATGACTGTTTTGTATATGTTTCATAATATATTAGTACAGTGGTACATGCATATAATTTAAAATAAACATTTTTTAAACTTAGAGGGATACACTGTCAATATTTTAAAGAACACTGATCTAGGAGACAAAATTTAAATTTAAATAACTGGTCGAAGCTGAAGTGTATTAGAATCTAGCCCAATCAAAGCCAATGTGTCCCTCAACAGCTCCTTACATTGAGCAGAAATGTATATCCTTGAACTGAGGTCCTCAAACTAAGGCCGGGGGCCAGATGCAGCAGCTGAGGATATTTATCCCCCTCACCCAGGGCTATGAAGTTTCTTTATTTAAAGGCCCACAAAACAAAGTTTTTGTTTTTATTATAGTCCAGCCCTCCAACAGTCTGAGGGACACTGAACTGGCCCCCTATTTAAAAAGTTTGAGGACCCCTGTGCCCCATTCAATGCCCTACTCTGAAGCAATAAAGAATGAAATAGTGTTTCCAAATACCAATGTACTATTGCTATGGTTTCCAAAATAGTAGGTGACAAATTGGAGAAAATATTGGCCTTTGAGCTAGAAAGCCCTAAGTTTGAATCTTTCCTCTCACACTTATTGGCCATATGATCCAGCTCAAGTCATTTAACCATTTTCATCCTCCATCTCCTCATTATAAAGTGGATAATAAGAGAACTTATCTTCCTGGGTTCGAGGACATTTTAGACAACTGATCTAGTCCAGAAAGAGTTCTGAGGAAAAGAGAGGGTTTCTTCCCTTTATCTCCTACCCTTTTAAAAATAATTTTTATGCCAATGATAAATGGGACCTCCCAAAATGTGGGCCTAGTCTAAGCAACCCATTTGCCCAGATCTAAAGGTGTTACTGATTCTGTGTAGTATATTTTAGTTAAGACAGAAAACCTGATGAATGTTCAGAACAGGGTAATCAGAATGTTGAATAAAATTCCAGAAAATGAAAGAAATAAGAATGTTTAGCTTAAAGCAGAGACTCAGATAATACATGATACTTTTGTACATGTATTTGAAGACCTGCCATCAAAAGGATTTGATTTATTGTGTTTAGTCCCAGGGATCAGAACTAGGAAAATGAAGTTGCAAAATTACTGACTTTTGAAAATAAATTCTGTCACAAATGTTTGCTCTGATCCCAAGGACAGGATACATTAAAAAAATATTGATAATTAGAACTGTTCAAATCTCAGTGGATACATAAAGGAAGTAGAGGATTTTTTATTGTTGGAATTCTTCAACCAAGAATTAATGGAAAATTGTTTCCAATTGTTTTATGTTTCTAGATAAAAGATAGGCCTCTTGTTCATATACAAGCTAAAACAGATACGTAGATTCTAGGACTCTTACTCTGAGAAGCAGTTGAGAAGTCAATCAATCAACACAACAAGCCACATTTATTAACTATACATCCTTTATATTTCTTGTATCAGACACTATGTGGAAAAAAATTGAGAGTCCTCACCTTCAATGAGCTTAACTTTTAATAAACAATATTTACACTAATCTATACATATAAAATGTATACACAATTAATACAATAAAATTTAGTAAAAATTTTCACTAAAATGTTAAAATAAAATTTTAATGACTGGGTGGTAAATTTTGGTTGTTTGAAAACTCACCTTATATGCACTGCTTCATTTTCTTATGATGCTGGATAAATGAGGTATTACTGTATCAGAAATAGACTACCCTTGCAGTTCAGTGAAGTAAGTCATTTGCACAAAATACTGACAAACTGAGCAGAGTATCCCAGAGAAAGAAATTGTAAAGATTCTTAAATGAATCAAAAATGCACAACTTTAATATATCAGAACTTTATTTGGCTCCATTGGGCAGTACTAATCATTGTTCTCCCACTAAAGCACATACAATAATAATCTCTTTTCCTTTGTTTCTTGTTATGGATGCAGCCCATTGGGCACTATAGGGAGCTCTAAAACTATTAAAAGATTTAGAAGAATATTACAGAAATATCAAGTGATAAAAGTGCTGTAGGAAATCAGTACTAAAGGAACAATGGTAACTGTTATATGAAGTTCTATTCTAATAGTCTAAAAAAGAAAAAGCTATTGTTGTTATTCTTTAAAATTTGAAAAACAAAGACAAAAAAGGAAGTCTGAACAAATATTCAGCTGGATTAATTTCAGCTGAATATGAGAAACCTCATATTCAGCAGGATCATTTTCAGCTGAAACACAAGAAATCTAAAGAAGTGGAATGAGTGCTGCCAAGGAAAGACTTTAGAATTGGAACCATTGCTCTCAAAATTGGGTCAGTTTGACCCTCATTTGGAAAATATGAGACAGAGAAAAAAATCAATATTGTCATCATGGAAGTTACAAAAATCAGGTAATGTAAAGTTATGCATCCTCCTGCTATAACTCAAATTGTTACACTGAGATGCATGTATCTTTAAAATATAGACATTCAAAAAGTCTCTTTTTATGCCATTTCAAGAATTTTCTTTATCTACACAAACAGTTCTTTAAAGCTGGCAGGTATAAAAGAGCACTTTACAGATGGAGGAGATGAAGCAGAGGTTAGGTGACTCGTTAGAGAACACAGGAAGAATTCCAGGCACAGCAAAGGAGTGAAGTTTCATCAAACCTGCAAAGACTCAAAACTGTACATGAAAGGGAATATGAAAGTTGCCTGTATTCTTGGACCTGGACTTCAAACAGTCACTCTATCAGAATTTTTGTTTTGAATTCAAGAACAAAATTAAATATAGGAAAAAAACAAGCAATTTTAAAACTAAACCAACTGATTTTCAGTTGTGCTACTCACCTTATTCCCTCTTTAAGAGCTATTTTGCTGGTGAAAAATAGGTGAGTTTTCTTCTGAGTCAAAGAAGGCTGACAAATGCCTTCTGGACAGATGGAAACTGTCAATTCTAACAGCTGCTTTTTAGGAAACTTTGAAGATCGATAAATAGTCTACATCTGAAGTTATATTTGGAATTAGAGAAGAGGAGATCATACAGAATAAATATCAATGCCAGGATGATTGAGGTGGTGCCTTTATGAGGATTAATAGAAGGAAATGAGATGTTTAATTTAGAGAAGAGAAGGTTTAGGAAAGACATGTTAGTTGTCTTTAGGTGTTGAAAAAAACTCTAATGGAAAGGGGGATAGAACTCTTTATTCTAGGTCCTTTAGACCAGAACTAGACATATTAGGTAATAGTTGAAGGGAGAGTCAGCTTTTGGTTTCATGTAGGGAAAAAAAAACAAAACACTTCCCAATGATTAGAGCTGTCCAAAAGTGAAACAGCAAATAAAATAATTATTCTATTAATGTATGTAGTTATATATTTAAAATATTATTTATATTATATATTTCAAAATATATGCTACATAAATGCACTATGCTCAAGCAGAGTTTATACTAATAATATAAGGCTATTTAATATTTTCTGAAGCTAGATTAGCACTTCATGCAAAATGCAACTTGGAGGAAAGCAATGACTCTTATAAGAGAGCAATGTATCAAAATCTAGCTTGGCCAAATCTCAGGAGATGCCAATTGATATTACAGGGATTGCTAAGAAAGTCCTTATTAGGTGCTTATTTGGATTTAGGGGTAAAATCAAATTCTCAATAGGACTGCTAAAATTTTGACCTCATGGCATTTGCATATTTTACATAGATGACACTGGTGAAAGTTTGTATGATTAAGATAATTTGGCTCAAATTATTAAAAGTACTGGTGATAAAAAGGGAAGATCTTCATTTTTCCTTTGTATATACTGCTAAATCATAAAGCTACCATTATAATATCAATAATATTGTGACTTACATTTGTTCTGTTGTGACTTATTCTTGATAACTGAATAGTACCATAACACAATAAATAAAAAATTGGATCTGGAAATGAAGTGACCCTGGGCAAGTAACTTATCTGCCCGAGTTTTTAATTGTCTCAATCAATAAATCATCAAGAACTTATTAAGTGCCTACTATGTGTCTGGCACTGTGGAAGGTGCTGGCATTATAAGTACAAGAAAAGTGACAAATCCTTCTAAGATCACATTCTAAGAGGGAAGACAATAAATGTCAAACATATAAGTATAAAGACAGTGGTACCTTGGCAATGATTTGCTTCAAAACTCATCAAATTCAGTATTTGATGCATTTTGACGAAAATAAAAATGCTATAGTACTTGATGCTTGCTCAGCACTCATCCCACTTTGTGCCTGTTGTGGTTGAACAACAGGAATGTAATATTGGTCCTGTGCAGCCCCTGATAACATGTGCAGCCACTGATGCTGTTATTGTCCTTGGTTGTGGGCAGCTCTTCCCCAGCAAAGGCAGAGGGGACAGGACTGTCGGATTAGAGTCCACGATGCTGAGGGTGTGTATATAATCTGGAAGGCTGAAGGATGATTTCTAGAGGATGATGTGTCTGCAATATAGTTTTCTGGCTCCTGAAACAGTAGTACTGAAGGGTCATGGAGCTGCCAGTGTGCTCAGCAGGAGGAGAAACAGAAGCTTAGACTATGTGGGGTTGGGACAAGAATAAAAAGGTCTCAGTACCTTCTTGGGTCAAGAAGGGAAGAACTTGCTTGGGCTGGGCTGGCTGATTTCTCTACAACTGGGATCCCCACTTGCCCTTTTGGAGAAGAGGATGTGGAAGGATGGTTAGGTCTGTAATCTAACTGAAGATGTCTTCCTTATGGGAAAATTCATTCAGTACTCATTTTAATCACCTCTCTAGATTTGGGAGCTGGGAAACTGACTATATGCTGCAATCACTCACTGCAGGAACTGACCTGCTGGCCAACACAGGCAATTTTGGTATCTCAGGCTCCAACCTGTCAAGCCTGCTTACCTCCACCTTTTCTGGGAAAGATCTGTCCACAGGCAAAGGCAATAGTAGCAGCAGTAGGGGCTGGGCTGTATGCCTACCCAACCTCATATCCCTACTACTCAACCAAGACAACAACAAAGTAGAACAAGTGCTGAGCAAGAATGAAGTGCTGAAGCATTTATTTTTCATTGAAATGTATTGAATAGTGATTTTGATGGGATTTGAAACAAACAAGTGCTAAGGAACTACTATATATGCATCCATATACATATACACACGAATACTTGATAAAATACTAATTCATGCTGAAAATATTTTAAGAAGTACATGATAAGAATAATTTTTCGTGTAAATGTTGAAATGGGTATTCCCAAAATTCCCATCTCTTCCAGTGCCTCATTTTGGCAAAGAGATCATCTTGATTTTTCAAAGACTAAAGCAACAAAAAGAAGCTGACAGGCTGGATGACACAGGACAATCTTCCAGGACCCTGTGGCAAACAATATCTACTTCTCAGGCCCCTTACTAAAAATCCAGAAACTAAAGCCTAGTAGATTTGTTACCATGTGATAAATTCTTTGACCATGGCTACTCATGAACAAAGGAAAATACAAAATGATCCTGGGAATTCCCTACTGCTTTTGCAGAAGCAGTTACATAGGGAAAAAAGTAGGTTATATTTAGAGTCACAGTTTTTAGATTATCAACATTACATATTGGTACTCTAAATAAATTTGCCCAAAGATCAGTGAACTGATATCCAAACATATCAGTGTTAGGAACTGAATTCATACATATTGATATCCTTGCTTTTTCTGATTCCCCTTTGGCAATTCAGGGAAGCCTAGGGACTCCTTCATAGAGTAATGTTTTTAAATTTCATTTAAGAAGCTGGCTAAATTTTTGTTTTTCTTCCCGGGTTATTTATACCTTCTGAATTCAATTCTCCCTGTGCAACAAGAAAACTGTTCGGTTCTGCACACATATATTGTATCCAGGATATACTGTAACCTATTCAGCATGTAAAGGACTGCTTGCCATCTGGGGGAAGGGGTGGAGGGAGGGAGGGGAAAAATCGGAACAGAAATGAATGCAAGGGATAATGCTGTAAAAAATTACCCTGGCATGCGTTCTATCAATAAAAAGATATTTAAAAAAAATAAAAATAAAAAAAAAATAAATTGAAGGCAAAATTTGAAAACTTGAAAAAAAAAAAGAAGCTGGCTAAAAGTTCTTTTTCTACTCTGATTTGATGCAACTGTTCTGGAAAGCAATCTGGAACAATGCACTCAAAAAGTTACTACACTATATATTGCCTTTGATCCATCTTTCTATCTCAAAGAACTAAAGAGGAAATATGTTATCCACTTCTCAGAGACATGATGGAGTTAAAATATAAAGAAAGATATACATTTTTTCCAACATAGCTAAAGTGGACATTTGTTTTGCTGGAACTAAGCATATTGTGATGGAGATTTTATTTTTCATTTGTGGAGTGGGAGGAGATGGTAGTGGGAAGGGGAGACAATAAATATTTGTTGAAACAAACAAATTGTAATTAAAAAAAACCATTGCTCTAAATCAAATCCAACAGACAAATTAAGTATCAAATAGGAAGATTACAAGATCATAGTTCCAGAGCTAAAAGGAACTTAATCCTGCTTGTATTAGTTCTTCATCTGTAAAATGAGCTGGAGAAGCTGGAGAAAAACCACTTCAGGATCTTTAATAAGAATGTCACAGATGTGACAGAAACAATAGAGCAACAAAGTAGCAAAGTTGTCTAGAGAGGAAGGCAAGCATCAGAAAGACCTCGATTCAAGTTCAGACACTGGCATGCACTGGCTATGCTGCATTGGCAAATCACATAATCTCTCAGTGAAGCAAGCAAGTTTCTAAGACTATATTACAAATTGTAGAACAGGTGGTCATCTGCACAGTCATAGGAAGTTTCCTCATTAGCAGGATTCCCAATTCAAATAAAGTCATAGATCTCTTCCCTCCCAATTCCTCCCCTCCTTAATTTTGTTAGAAACCTAACATAGAATTTTTAAAAAGAATAATAGATTTTTATTTTTCTAAATACGTGCAAAGATAATTTTCAACATTCATCCTTGCAAAACCTGTGATCCAAATTTTTTTTCTCCTTCCCTGGACAGCAAATAATCCAATATAGGTTAAACATGTGTGGTTCTTGTAAATATATTTCCATATTCATCATTCTGCACCAAAAAAATCAGATCAAAAGGGGGAAAAGTGAGAAAGACCAAAAAAACAAGTAAACAACAAAAAAAGATGAAAATATTACCTAACACAGAATTTTAATACAAACAGCTTAACTTCACTCAGCATGATACTATACATTCAATTTAGAGAGATTGTGATACAGTGAAAGAAACTCAGTGGCTCTAGAATCAGGTACCCTAAGTTAAAATTCCCATTCCTGATGATTCTATGTGACTTTCTGTAAACAGCTTAACATCATGGGATACAGTTTCTTTGCCAGTAAAATGAATATAGTGGATTCAATGACCATCTCTAAATCTATGATCCTAATGAATTTTAATTGATAAAATAATACAATGCCTTCTTAGTTTTTCCTACTAGAATCTATTAGGATTTTTTTTTTCTCCATCCTCATTTGATTTTTTTTCCTATGAAAGCAGAGTGTAGAAGTATATTTGGGATAGCTCAAATTGATTATCCAGATCTGATTGTTAAATTTTCAGCATGAGAATTTACAGCTTCAAAATGAACATTCTCAATTAGGACTTGACCTATTTACTTTTTAATGTATAAACATGAAAGTGATAGAGAAAATAATGCAGATTGAAGTTAAATGGTTTAATAAACAAATAAATTTGGAAAGCCAGTTATTAAGCATTTACCAGCACCACTTGTGGTGTACATTCCATTCTTCTAATTATCTTTTTTTCAGTTTGCTTTATGTCATAGGAGTATTTTCTGTATGAATCCTATGATTCATACATGTAATGAATATTACATTATAATATTTTATGGCACTAATATACCTCAATTTGTTCAAACATTTATTTATTGTTGAATATTTAAATTCCCTTAAGTTTTTAAAATTACAATCTGAACATATATGTGTATATAAAAATAGACACACATGCATTTTTTTGGAGGGGGAAGTAAAGCAGTCAGAGTTAAGTGACTAGCCCAGGCTACCTTAGTTAGTACATGTCAAATGCCTGGGTCTGGATTTGAATTCAGGTCCTCCTGACTGCAGGTCTGGCATTCTATCCACTGTGCCACCTAATCCTTTTTTTCAATTTTTAGAAAATTATTATTTTCGGGAGGGGAGTCAACTGGGTGGGATTAAATGATTTGCCCAGGGTCACATAGATCAAAATATGATATGCTATAGGATATGATATAATATGAGTGTGCTTAAAAAAGCTAACTTCCAGGACATATAGCTGACAATAGAATTATTGGGTTACAGAATATAATTATTTTTCCAGATTTTACTGTGTGTTTCCAGATTGTTTTACACAAAAATTCTGTGAATCTGCAATTCCACCATTAAAGAGGGACTGTGTCTGTTTTTCTAATCCTTGAGAACAATTAGTTTCCTTAACTTTAATCATTTTTTGGTCAATTTGACAGGTGTAATGTGGGTGCTTCAAAATTGTTTTAATGAGCATCTTTTAGATTAATGGTTGGGTTGAGCATCTTAAAAGTGATTATTAACAATTATATTTCCTCTTTCAAACTATTCCTATATTCACGAATCATATATCCATTGTGGACTGTGAATAATTACTCTGACGAGTTAATACTTCTTTATATTTTTTAGATGTCAAGTTTCAAAATCTCATTTTCACTGATTTTTTTTCATCTGCTATTTTTCTTCTTAATTATTTTGGTTTTGTTACATGAAACTGGTTTTAAAATACCAAAGTTTACTTATCCTTTCCCAATAATTGTTTCAAATTTCATAATTTAAAAAAGTTTTCTTGTATACCTAAAATACATACCATACTCTGTTTTCTTTCACCTTTTAAAAAAATACCTTTTCTGGGGCAGCTAGATGGCACAGTGGATAGAGCATTGGCTCTGAAGTCAGGAGGACCTCAGTCCAAATCTGACCTCACACTTAATACTTCCTAGCTGTATGATCCTGGGCCAGTCACTTAACCCCAATGCATTAAACAAATTAAAATGATAATTTTTAAAAAGATAATGTAAAAAATACCTTTTCAAAAATATGTTATACAACTGGTATTCCCTGCAGCACAAGATTTAAGATGTGGGTCCAAATATTTTCCCATAAAATTGACAAACAATAAATTCAATTATTTGTTTCCAGTTTTTAAGAATATCCTTCCTACCTCCTTTTCATTGTGAAGATAAGGAAAATGAAACCATTATAAACATGTGTAGTTAAGCAAAACAAATCCTGCATTAGCCATGTCCAGAAAAGAGAGAGAATATATTTCAATTGAGACTCTAAGTTCACCACTTTTCTTTATGAAGGTATTTAGCATATTTCATCATGATTACTTTAGAATGTGGGTTGATTATTACATTGATTAGAAATTCTCATGTTTTTCAAAGTTGCTTATCTTAAAAATATTGTTAATATTAAATAAATTCTTTTGGTTCTGTTTACTTAAATTTGTATCCATTCATACAAGTCGTCTTGTTTTTTCTGAAACAATTCTCATGATTTCTTACTTCAAAATAGTATATTTCATATATTATAACTTATTTAGCCATTTCCCAGTTGATGGACACACCCTTTAGTTTCTAATTCTTTGCCATTACACAAAAAGAGATGTTATAAATATTGTTTGTACATATGTACATTTCTCCCCCTTTGTTTGATCTCTTTAATGGATTGACCTAATGATGTTATTCCTGAGTTAAAACAAACACATATTTTAATAGCTTTTTAGGCATAGTTCCAAATTACCTTCCAGAATGACTGATGAACCAGTTCACAACTCTGCCAACAAACCAGTAAGGAATTTGTTTTCCCAATGTCTCTACAGAATTTGTCTTTTTCCATTTTTTGTCAATTTTGCCAATCTGATGAGTGTGATGTAATATCTCAGAGAAATGAACATATTTGTGAATACTCATATTTTTATTTTTTAGGTCTGTTAATATGAAGTTTTTGATTACTTTTGGTCAGATGGCCAATATATCTATTCTATTCTATTGATCAAGCTGACATTTTTTGGTCTTGTACAAATTATTTAAATGATAACAAATCTTTTCATATATTTATAATGTTTAAGAATAAGTACTCTTTTTCTTTTTGGTGTAGTTACTAATTTTGCTTGCTTTTTTGTTGTAATATGTTTCATTATGATTGTCCAATTCTATAAAGGAGTTCTTTGTCATTTTCATTGACATTTTATTAATTTGTTTAGTTTGTATTTATAATATAATTAATATAGAGAACTTCAGATGAGGAAAATGTCTCTACCAATGCAGATCTCAGCTACTCTGAAAGTTAAAGTCTTAATGAATTGTTTGGGAGCACTAAGAGATTACAAGACATGATGTCACAATCTACTCTAAGAGGGAGGACCCAACTCAAATCTTCCTGAATTTAGGTCTGGCTCTTAATCTATAATGCTGCATTACCATATTATTGAATTTAATATTAATTAACTAAAATTAATTAAATTACATTAAATACATAATTTTATTGAAGGAATCAATGTTATTCAAATTCTGTTGCTCTGACCCCCTACAGGAACACCAGATATTATACTATCAGCTAAAATTCTCCTTTACTTTGATCATTTAAGTTTTATATTACTTGTTATAATAATCTTTTACATTCCCAAACTGTCTTGGTGATTTTTATTTTGAAAATTGGACTCATTTTTATTAAGTTTTGTTGATCTTTATTGCTAGTAAGAACAAATGATTCTCAATGATTACTTGAGGTTAGACATTTCATTGTCTAACTTTAGTGAATTTATTTTCTTTAATTATTTTTTGATTGAGGCATACACTATATAGTGTGGAAACATGTTAAAGTGGAAAAAAATACGAGCTCTAGGGAACAGCAAGGTGGCACAGTAAATAGAGCACTAGCCATGAAGTTAGGAGGATCTGAGTTCAAATTTGACTTCAGACACTTAACATTCCTGACTCTGTGACCTTGGGCAATTAAGTTAACCCCAATTGCCTCAGCAAAAAAATTTTAAAAAGGACACAGATTTGGGCAGCTAGATAACACAGTGGATAGAACACCGGCCCTGAAGTCAGGAGGACCTGAGTTCACATGTGGTCTCAAACACTTAACATTTCCTAGCTGTGTGACCGTGGGCAAGTCACTTAACCCCAATTGTCTCCTCAAAAAAAACAAAAAACAAACAAAACAAAACAAAACAAAACAAAACAAAACAAAACAAAACAAAACAACTAACTCTAGCTCTAGTGTCACAGGACCTGGCTTTGAATCCTATTTTTGTCCCTCTGTGACCTTTGCTAAGTCATTACAAAAATGACATTTTTTTTAGCTCATTAATTTAGTCTCTTCAAATAAAGTGAGAGTTGTCATTCTTGCTTTATCCCTATTGTTAATAGAATGGTTTCTAATTTTTCTATATAGCACATCATATTGACTCAGCTTCAGATAAAAACTTCCTATTCAAAAAAGGAAAAATCCCACCATATCTATTATTTTTTATTGTTTTTACAAATCAATAAATGTTGTTTTATCAAAGACTGAAATTATTGATATAAAATTTTAAAGTAATTTCATGCCATGTTTTCTAATTCTAGGAGTAATTCACAGTTATAAGAATATTTTAAGGTTTACAAGTGTTCTGATTATCTCATTTCATCCCTCAAACTGCCCTTTAAGATAGTTGCTATTATTATCCCGGTTTAAAAAAAAAAAAAAGAGTGAACAGATTCAGAGAGGATAAGTAACTTATCTAGAGTTACTCAGCTTAAGTCTAGTGAAGAATTTGAAATCAGGTTTTATTGACTTTAACACTAATTGTTTTCACTAAATTATGCTTCCTCAAAGAATTATCTTGATAGTGAAAGTTGGATTTATACCTGGCATGAACCTTGCACACATTCAGAATAATTTTCTTAAAATATTATTTTTTGTAACTATATTCATTAGAAAAATTAGTCTATAATCTAATTTTTGAGTATTAACTTTATTTGGTTTTAAAATCAGTGCCATATTTGCATTATAAATAGTATTGGGGTTCATCTTTTCTCTATTTGTGAATGATCTTTGTATTATCTGCTACTGGAAAACTTGAAAGAACTCCAATGTGAAATTGTCCAGACAAAAATTTGTTACTCTTTTAATAATTCAATGTTTTGATGACTTATTTTTCTTTGCTGCAATGGTTTAGGTTATTCATTTATTCTTACATCAGAGAAGTTTAAACTTTTTTAGATATGCATCTATTTCCTTTAAAGTTTATTTGTGTATAGTTATGGTTAAAATTTACTAATCATATTCTTGATTATCTTTGGGTTTTATATGATAACTGCTTTTTCATTTGTGATTTTGTAGATTTGTGCCTTTTCCTTTCTCTTTTTTTTGGGGGGAAATACTGAAGTTTTCACATTTTATTGATCTTTAAAAATCCGCAGGCTTTATTTTAAATTTTATTGTTATTTCATTTTCTACTCTATATTTACTTTTACAATGACAATTTCTTTTTTAAACTTTCTTTTGGGTTATTGCTTTCTTCCTTTTATAGTATCTTTAAATAACAAGTTTAATTCCTTTATTTCCCCTTATTTTTATATAATATAGGTATTTCATTTGCTTTCTCCATTCTAATGCCTTTGAAGAATGTAATTTTTCTATATGTAGATTATTATCATAAAATTTTATATAGATGAGAATGTAAGCATATGGTCTATACTTATGGCATATTCACTATTGAATTTGTTAGTCATAATAAAATCTGATTACTTTGTTCCTCCATGTCTTTGGTATTTTCCTGTTCTTCATCTCTCATGAGAATTCAATCAATTCTGATTTTTCAATGCATTAAAAATTTTGCCACCTTCATAACAAACTTTCTCTGTGTTTACTCAATCTAATTTGGCTACTTTGTGCAACTTTCTTTTCTTTAGTAAAATTTTCAGTACTTCTATACAGTTGAAATATGATGCTAAGAAACTAAATGTGGAGGCTCTATTGTTCTTAATGATAAAGTTTCTTTTAATGTTTCCAATTTCTCTCTAAATCAAAACCAAGTCTTTTTAATACCAATATTCTTCTAGAGATGTAATATGAATGTATATCATAAAGAACTGAATTTGAGAATTATTCAAAGGGTAATTTAGAGGTACATGGTTGGAATAAGTGGCACACAACACATTATAAGCAAGAAATTAAGGAGAAATTGTCTAAATAAAGGGAAAAAAAGAGAAATTAGAAGGGAAGGAGAGGGAAAGAAAAAAGGAAGGAGGAAAGGAAGGAGAGAAAGAAGGAAAGTGGGAGAGAAGGAAGGAAAAATGGAAGGAAGTAGTACAATAGAATTGAAAAATGGGCAGGCTATGTATTGAGAGTAAAGAATAACTGTTTGGTGGGGAAGTATAGATGAGTCATGATCTGCATCTTAGAGAAAATAGCCATATTAGTGGGATAATATATTCGTTTAATTACAGCTATTTGGAGTAGAAGATTTTGGACTTGGTATCCAATAGTATTATTTACTGTTGATGAATTAATTTCCTACATCAATGCAGATCAGTTGTTGTTCTACTTATGGAGCCACTTAGTGATATATACATATTTTTTCCTTTTAAGAACAGCTTTATTTGTATCTCACAGGTATTGATTCTATTTTCTTTTATTTTTAACTCAATGTTTTTCCAAGCTCTACATGTAATTGTACCACTTTTGCTAATTTTGAAGTTACTTAATTCCTATTTCAATGCATCATGGTCTATATATAAAATATGTATAATTTTCACCACTTGGAATCCAAAGAAGAATTTCTTTATGACTTGATATGTGATTAGATTTTGTGAGCATCTCATTTGTCCCGGAAAAGAATGCACATTCTCTGATTCTACAGCTAACTATTAAATTCAACTTATTACATAATTTAAACCTATGATTTCTTTGCTGATAATCTTTTTTTCTGAGTTGTCACATTCTAAAAACTAAGGGTTGTTTCCCAAAAAATGATGATGGTTTTTTCTATCAATGATAATTTAATAATTAAATTAGCCTAACAGAAGTTAAGTGAAAAACAAGAGGCAATTGGTAGTGCAGTGGATAGACTCAGACATTTACCAGTTGTGTGACCTGGGCAATTCACTCAGCCTTGATTATCTCTTCCCTTCTCCGTCCCCTCTACCAAATTAAGTGACCATAAATTGTAAATTCATATATTTGTGGCTTATTTTTTCCTTTTTTTTTTAAAACTGAATTAAACCCTTTTTGGATTCCTCATTTTTACTTCTAATATAAATTTTACCTTAATAGATACCTGTAATGGTACTCCACCTTTACTGAAATTGTAGTTAATATAAAATATTTTAGACAAACCTAAATATTACTCTAACTGTATCTTTTTTCATCAAATATGTTTTCTATAAGAAAACCCCTTACTCTATATCTCCCTTAATTTAAATTGGAGAAAGACCATTCACATTTATTGTTATAAGTAATGAATTTACTTGATTTTTAGTCAGCCTCTCATTCTTCTTGATATTATAAAGAGGATATAAAATTAATCTTCATATTCTACAACTACTTCATCTATTAACAGTAGCAAACAAAATGAGTTGTAATATAAGTTTATTTAGACAACTGTAACTTATATTTCCATGAGTTTTAATTCCTGTTTTATGACAGAAGTTTTACCATTTTATTACTAGCTATTTTTCTTTTGTAATATTCTGCCCTCTTCTTTTGTTTTGGTTTCTTATCCCAGCCCCCCCTCCCTTTTTGGTTAGTAAATGTGGATGTATTTTTAGTGTTGTTTATGCTTTTGTATATATACTTTTAATCTGAAAGAGTGGTTTGAGTATTTTAGGTAACATTCAGTTTATAAACCTTATTCATATATGAATGGATATATTAACATGCTGAATGTATTAGTATCTGTTATTCATATGTAACTCACATATATGAATATATTTGTATATTATTCATACACCTATGTTCATATTTATTACAAATATATTTCATTAAAGTAGTAAACTTTCTTAAGGATAAAATAAATAAAGTTCTATTTAGGAAAAATACATATTATACTGAGCCAAAAAGATCAAAAATAACAACCATATTTACTAAAAAATAAAGTGTTTAATAGAAAAGAGACATGAGAGAGAGGGAGGGAGGAAGAGAGAAAATGAGAGAGAGAGAGAAGGAGTGAGAGAGATGGGGGAGGGAAGAAAGGAGGGAGGAAGATAGAAACAGACAGAGGGTGGGAGGGAAACAGAGGGAGGAAGAAAAGAGAGAGAGAGAGAAGAGAGAGAGAGAGAGAAAAGAAAAGGGAGAGGGAGATGGAGGAGTGGGGAAGAAGGGAGGGAGAGAAGATATAATAAGGAAGAGAGAGAGGGAGGAAGGTATGGAGGCAGAAAATTTTGTACTTGAGATTGCCTGATATTTTTCCTTTTGTTTTTCATCTTTGTTAATTAAATTTTTGGTGCTATTAGGAAATATTAGTATATGTGTGTGTGTGTGTGTGTGTGTGTGTGTGTATACACCACATCTCATATGATTGGAATACAGAACTCTAAATGAGAAAACACTTCTTACAATGCAGATCTGATATGTGTATACATGTATATATGTACTGTATGACTATATATAAACTCAAGTATAATCAGTTGTATGATTTATTTTTGGCAATTACAAATCATTTAATTAACTTGGATGTTTTCATTTTGGGCTTATAGGAATCTATTTCACTGATTTTTTTTTGGTTAATGAATTCTTTCAGGTTTTCTATGTATTGAAGAGAAATATGTTTTCAATTGCTTTGATTATGTCTAGGGGGCATATAATTATGGGGTCCGATTCTTTTAAGACTTTCATATATTTTTCTACAATTCTAAGGTTTTTCCTTTGTCGTTTTAAAAGATACAATTAATTAACAATGATATTTTAAACAATCTAACTTTCTGCTGTTGTTCTTGAAGATTGTAAATATTTTACCTTATTGAATAGTATTTACTAATTCTTCTTGCTAAGTTCTGTGTTTTCGCTGAGCTGTCTTCTCCAATTTGGGAATTTTTTCTCCCATTATGTCTTTGAATATCATATTTAATTTTAAAATCTGATGCACCAATTAATCTAATAGTTATACTTTCTTCTTTATCCTTCAAATGTGTTTTTGTCCTATAGATACATTAATTGCTTATTCACATATGTTCCTAGTTATATTTGGTTTTTGATTTTTTTCCATTAATTTTTGTTCAGTTTTATTTGTTTTCTTCTTTAGGGCTTCCATGGATATGGAAAGTGTGTGTGTATGAGAAAGAGAGAGAGAGAGAGAGAGAGAGAGAGAGAGAGAGAGAGAGAGAGAGAGAGAGAGAGATTGATTTAATAAGCTATAGTGACTTCTTATTGTCTCTAATATCACTTACAAATGACTTCATTTGAATTTTCAAGGACTTCACAAACTGGATCCAAAGGATATTTCCAAGCCTCAAGTAGATCAAACTAGCGTGCCTCTCTTCTCCACAATGCACTCTATATCCTCTCTCTAGTTCTCTTCACTGGCCACTTTCAATCCTGGGAATACCTTCTTTTCTTCACCTCCACTCTGCATCTCTCATTTCCTTCAAGCTACTGCTCTATTGACATCTTATACACTAGGACTTTCTGAAACTCCTGGTATTTAACTGATTCATTTATTTTGCATTATTCTTTATATAATTATATATGTACATGTTTTCTCTCCCCAGTAGATGCAATCTCTTTGAGAGAAAGGTATATTTCATTTGTTGTCTTTATCCCCAGCAATTTACAATGTTTAGTTCATAGTGGATGTTTAATGCCTGCTGATAACTGATAAATCTTACCATCTTTATTTTACAGGTAAAGAAACTAAAGCCAGCTCAGATGATCTCAATCTTTTCCCTCCATATCAAGGATCATAAGATTTGTCTCTCTGGTACCCTCCTAATGTTTGGATATTCTGGTTTTTGTCATTTCTTTTTAAATTGCTACCATTCTCTTCTCTCTGGATTAAGTTCTCTACCACTAGCTCAGCCTTAAAGAGATAATGATTGTTAGTTTCCTTTGCTTTCTTACCATGATCTCAAGAAATAGCACATAAACTTTTATTAGATTTTTAAGGGTTATTACAATACACCACCTGTTGTGATTCCCAACTCTGCCACTTACTACCTTACAATGGGCAAATTACTTAACTTCCCAGTGACTCCGTTTTTTTTCATCTATAAAATGATGGGGTTGTACTTGAACATATTTTTGCTCTTAAAACTTCAAAATCCTATGAGACAACATAAAAGGGGAGATTCCCTTCCTTTTTTGCTTTGAACCTATAATTTTCTTGGTATAGAGAACTCCATCTACCATTATAGATCAGGTATTATTCTGAAATTTATAGTCTGAGAAGATTAGCTGAGGAACTGAGAGTTTATATAGTTGCCCAGGATCATATAGCTAGTTTCTGTTAAAGGTAAAATTTCAATCTTTCTCAGGCAGCTCATTAGTCATTATACCATGTTTCCTCTCACATGGATTTTAAGTTCAAGGTGACTGTTTTTACATTGTAGAGGCCAAATAATTCTGGTCCTCTAAGCAAACTGGGAAACCAGACCTTCTTTCTTAATTCTCTTTTTTTTTCCTGCCATCTTGCTAGGAATAGGACTTGGGGGCAGATGGAGTTGATTTTTGCCCCTTTTAATCAGAGTATTACTTAGAAGCCATGTGAGTCAACCAATCAATCAGCATTTATGAAATATCATATGTACTGTGTACATGTGCTAAACTTTAAAGACACAAAAAAGAAAAAAGATAATTCCTGCTACTGAAGAGCTCACAATCTAATGGGATATTCCATAAGCAAACAAACATATACAAATAAGCCATATGCAGGAAAAGAGAAAAAGAAATAAAGGGAAGACAGTAGAATTGGGAGGAATTAAGAAAAGCTTCCTGGAGAATGTGAAATTTTAGTGGGATTTGAAGGAAGCTAGAGAAGGCAGGAGGTAAAGATGAGGAGGAAAAACATTCCAGATATAGGTGACAACCAATGAAAATTCCTGGAGTAGAGATATGTGTCTCGTCTAAGTTATAAAAAAAGACTAAAAATGTGGCTAAAGGGTACTAGGTAACAAACAAGATTTTTGTATTTAATCCTGAAAGAATCCCCAGTATGATATGTCCAAGTGGTCATCTCACCTCTGCCTGAAGACTTCAACAAAGAGGAATTCACTACCTCCTGAGGCTGCCCATTCCATTTTTGAATAGCTCTAACTGTGAGGAAGTTTTCTTGATATCTAACCTAAATTTTCTTTCTGCAAATTATCTTTGGTTCTTCCCTCTGGAGCCAAATAAAACCAGCTTAATCCTTTTCACATGACAAATGTTTGTATTTGGTCCAGGGAGCCACTGAATCCACTGAGTATGTGGGTAACATAGTTGTACTAGAACTTTGAAAAAATAACTTTGGTGGCTGAATGGAAGGTAGTGGAGAGAAACTTATGGCAGGAAAACCAATCAGCAGGTTATTATAGTAGTACAAGTATGAGCAGTTAAAGGCCTGAACTAAACTGGTTGCAATATCTGGAAGAAAAGGATATGTTCAAGAGCTGCTAAAGTGAACTTATCAGGCCTTGGCAACAAATTGGATATGGGAGAGAGAGAGATAACAAAGAGTTGAGGGGGATTCACAGATTGCAAGACTGGGAGGGTGGTGATATCCTAGACAAAAATTGAGAAATATAGAAAAGGGAAATTTTAGGGGGAAAGATAATGAATTCAATTTTGGACATGTTGAGTTTAGAGTGTGTCTACTAGACATACAGTTTGAGATGACTGATGTATCTGTGGAGGAGTGAAACTAAAGGTCAGTAGAAAGGATAAAGTGGGGTAGTTAGGTGTGAGAATTATCAGCATAGAGATAATTTAATCCAGGAGAATTAATGAGAAGTCACATAGAGGGAAAAGAGAAGAATTCAGATAAAGCCCTGTAGGACATTCACAGTTTGTGGATGAGAATCTAGCAAAAGAGACTGAAGAGAGGTCATATAGATAAGAGGAGAACCAGGAGAGAGTAGTGTCCTGAAAACTCACGTCTTAGGACTTTAAAACCTCTGCCTGAAGACTTCCAACAAAGGGAAATTCACTGCCTCCTGAGGTTGCCCATTACATTTTTAAATAGCTCTAACTGTGAGGAAGTTTTCCTCATATCAAACCTAAATTTTCTTTCTGCAAATTACTTTTGGTTCTTCCCTCTGGGGCTAAATAAAACCAGCTTAATTCCTTTCACATGACAATCCTTCAAAAAAATGAAAAAATAAAACCCCCTACTATCCTACCTTATATCTCACCAAGTCTTCTCTTTTCCAGGTCAAATGTTGCTAGTTCTTTCAACTAACTCTCATCTGAGATGAATACAAGTCTCTTCATCATTATGGCTGTCCTCTTCTGGGCACTCTCCAGCTCATTTATTCCTACGTTGTGGCACCCAGAAATGAATATAATACTCCAGATATGGTATATTCAGGGGCTGTAACTTTTCCAGAGAAGGCTGACTCAGAGGAAAGTTTAAGTTATCTTGATACTCCCAGGATGTGCTCTCTTTCTAAGCTGGGTTTTCCATTTGGGCTCCGACTCTATATCTTCCAGTAACCTTTCTCTGACTCTCAAGTCAGCGTTTGAGATGTGATATTAGATACTTGTCCCCAGGTAACTACAAACACCCCTCTGCTTTTCAGTTACTCCTGATAGCCTTTTCCCCATATCTATATGCATTAAGCAGGATAGCTTATTTTAATTTCAGATCACCTTTAGAAAAAAAATTTTAACAATAATAATTACATAACAACAGAGAAAATATCCATGGGGTTGGGGACTCTACTAACTGCTTGACACAGAGTAAGAAATGTGCCATATTAACAGTGAATCTGCTTCTCAATTCAATAAATATTTCTTAAAGATCTCTCTATGTTTTTTAGGGGTAAAAGCACTCAAAGTATTATCCTCAAGCAGCAAACCCACCAATAATAACAAGATTGATAAGCTTCCAAGTCTCCCTAATTGTGCATCTAAAGCCTTTCTTCACATTCCCCAGCCATGACATACTAATTTGTTCATGGATTTCTCAAATATCTTGACTTGGAAACTAAAGAATACTAAAGGCTGCCTAAAGTCAGAGCAAAGTTGCTAATTGTTTGGCCTTGGCTCATCTACATACAACATTTAGAATCCCATCAAGTAAATTCATCACAGAGGAACCCAGTGAGGAACACTACTTTAAGAAAAGGTAGGGAGAGAAGTCATCCAGCAGGTGAAAAAAACATAAAATATTTTGGATACTGCATACTTTACCAGTTATGTCATGCTGTTTGAATGACTCACTGTAGATCTGATACTGATTTGGACAATGTTTCTTCAGCCATTTGCAGACATCCTGCTGGGTCCACAGAGCCACTGGTTTTGACAGCTTCACTGTGCCAGACTATAAACACAGAAAAGAAAAAGAAAATCCATTAAAACCAGCACCCTGCTTTGAAAAGTACTGCCATGCAATGAAATTCATTTCTAATTCATTAATTCGTTGGTTTATAAGCTATAAAGCTGCAATGGGCTTTTGAGATGAACTCATCTAAGTCCTGAATTTTACGGCTGGAAAAATGGAGGACCATACACATAAAGTTACTTCTCCAAGGTCAACCCAGGTAAGAAACAGTGAGGCGAAACTCAACACTGGTTTTACACAGAAGCCAGTATTCTTGCCATACCACTACTCTACCTCTCCCATTCAATTCAACTCAATATCTAATAAGCATGTAATATAAATAAGAATGAAAAACAAGGATGAAAATGGCAGGATACTTGCTTATAAGGAGCCAATACTCTAAAAGTAATAGCAAATGAATCTGATGCAAAACAGATTCTGCAAAATGCAAATGATCATAAGAATTGTTTGATTTAACAGCTTCCTTTTATAGATTAAGAAATTAAGTCCTGACTAAAGTAAAGTCTCAGAGCTGAGATGGGACTTCAAATCCAGCCATCTTTATGACATCAAAATTCTAGCAATGCAAAATTGAAGAGGTAGGACAAGTAAAGGAGAGAAAAGAGGGAAGGAGAAGAGAGAAAAACCATTTACATCTGAGAAAATTAGGGGAAGTAGTAGAACCTTACAAGGTTCTTGAAGGATTTTGGCAGGTAGAGATCTAGAAAGGAGTTCATTATAGACATGAAAAAGGTAGAAATATGTCAGTTAGTTCAAACTTAGTTCATCCAGTAGAAGGGGATAGTCTAGGGTGTTTATAGACTATCTCTAGTAAAATCCTAATCTACAGCACTCCAGGAAGGAGAGGCAGCTACATAGTCAATATGGAGGTTTAATTGATATAAACAGAGGATTACAAATTTAGAGTTTGAAGGAATATTAGAGGCCATTACATCTACTCCCTCTCATTTTACAGATCAGGAAACTCCAAGGCATGGAGAAGTGAATTGTTTTGTTCAGAATTAACAATTAGTCTGAGGTTTGATTTGAGACTCCATCTTCTTGACTCTAAGGCTGATGCCTTATCCATAACACCTTTGTATGTAAAATATATATCACTGTAGGTAAAGTCCTTTATGAATATTAATATAAATTATCTTTGCTATTTATTATTTTATAATTTTTTTTGATTTATCTAATAACATGTCACATGATTTCAGTAAAATTATCTACCAGTCCACAATTCTACTGATTATAATATCATTCAAAGAGGCTTTATGGGAAAGCAAGATTTCTTTCCATTGGATGGTCTTCAACTTCTACTAATGACCTTCAATGTATCCTGAACACAATTTAGTACTGGACTAAATTACCAGACAATTCTTAGAAATGTCTCCTTTTCTCCAAGTTAGAAAGAAATTCTTCAGCTCTCCCACCCTGACCCCCACCCCAACTTCAGTGCCTTAAGAAGGCACTCCGCAATGAAGTTTCTGATTGCTAGAGTTATTTGCCCAATACTGTTCAGTGTTTGCTAAAAAACAAAGCCCAAAAAACAAAACACTGCAATTTTGTGTTCTAACACAATCCAAGCCTTGTGAAACGGTCTATTTATCAAGCCGTGTTGGAGCGTGTGTGATAAATGAGAAACATTTTTCCCAAGTTTCATCCCTGATGAAAGAAGGGATTGGTACTTGGTTCATTATCTTGCTTAGTGCAAAAACTTGCCAACCATTTGATTGGCTCTTTCACAGCCTATAGGAATGCTTTTTTGTTATGACTGGTAATACTAAAGCTGACTTCCTCAATGTTTCAAAAGACAGATGATCTTGCTGGCATGGGTATTCCCTCCCTTGATGCAGATCACAACCCCTTACATGCCCTAGTGGATGCTCTTTATGAGCTGTTATGACTGAAAAATTAATCATCTGAGAGCTTGCCTTCTAGTGCTGTGTCTCTCTATATTTAACATTCCATACCAAGTCCATTGTCAGGCTTGCATTCAATGCTATTCCAGATTTGTAGCACCTACCAGAACTTGCAATCCACTGTCTTAGAATCAATTCCACTTCTGGAACCAAGAAACAGGGAGGTTTAACCTCCATGCCATGAGGAAACATTGAAATGAAATTTCAACAGAGGAATACTGACATATTACATGAATAATTTTTATAGCTTTAATAGTCATTCAACAAGTATTTATTAAGTACCTACTTTCTACCAGGCACTGTGCTAAGTGCTAGAAAAAACAAAGAAAGGCAAAAGACTCCTGAGGAATTCATGTCTAAAGTTTCTAATAGCAATTTGTCCTATTGAACATTTCTCCCCCAATATAAGAATCAGACCTTCATAATCATGATCAACTTTAAAAGCTAATGATTTGGTTCATCATTTAATATAATTTTAGTTTAGTAACAGTCTGTTCTCCTGATTACAAGTACTTTACAATTTCAAATTGATTTTACACACACATACACACACACTCCTCCCAATAATTCTAATTACCAACTACAACAGTGTTTTTAAAGTCTCCATTTTATGGAACTCTGTATAACAACAGACACTATTGACCATTTCCTTCTACTGGACTCTCTCTCTTCTTTTGATTTCAGTCTTCACCCCATACTTTTGTTCTTCCTTCTACTTTGCTAACAACTACATAACCTCATTCCCAATCTCTTAAAGTGAATAATCTATCCTTGGATTTCTACTCTTCTTCGTTTCTCCCTTAGCAATATCATTTATTTCCTAAATTTCAAGTCTCACATTCCATAGCTTCATTCCTAGTCTTGGCTTCTCTATAATTGGGTTTTCAACCAATTCTAAGGTATCTATATCTGGATGTTCCACCATCACTTTAAACTGAACATAGAACTAAATGGCTTCTGAGGTCATTTCTGGTTCTATGATCCTAAATTGATGTTTTCCCTGTAAATATGTATGACAGAAAAAATAATCTATATAGAACATTCTGCAAACTTTAATGGACTGGATCAATATTTGCCAATATTCTGACTACTATTTCTATTATTGGCAACACCATTTATAACCTTCCATGTTTGAAACCATGGTGATATTTTTGACATTTCCTCACAAATCATATCTAAGTATTCACCAAGACCTTTTGCTTCTATTTACATAAATGTTCCCTCCTTTCTATTCTCACTAGGAATATCTTCATAATAAATCCTTGTTACCACCGAATTCAACTATCATTATAGCTTCATATTATAGCCTCCATGTTCTTTTCCCTCCAATTTTCCCTTAATTTCATTATTAGACATTATCTCTAATGCATTAATTTTTTATTTTTCTGCTCAGAAATCTTCAATAGAGCCAGGTGTGAAGGTACCTGTAATTACAGAGCACACCTGTAATCCTTGGTACCAGATAAGCTCAGGCTGGTGGATCACTTGAGCTCCAGGTTAGAGGAGGGCTGAAGTTGACTGTGTATCCATACTAAATCAGGTACCAATATGGTGAGTCCCCATTAGCAAGGGGCCATCAGGCTGCCTAAGGAGGGACAGACAGAACAAGTCAAAACAGTAATATTGATTAATAATAATATTGGATCCAAAAGTGTCTGCTACATTTCTAGTTTGGGCAAAATAGGGAGATAGAGCTAATCTCATAAACCCAACAAAAACACACTCATACACAGTAACAATAATAGCAATAACAAAGTACCCACCACTACAAACCACCATCATCAACTGGCCTTTTTTACTGCCTAACATAAAGAGCCTGAAGCCTTATGTCTGGTGTTGAAAGCCCTCTACAATCTGGTAGTATCTTTCCAACTTTATAATCATTTTTTGCTATTTCTTTCTACTTGCCAAATTAGATCACTCCAGCTGCTGAATGCATGCTTTGCTTCCTTTCCCTCCTTGTTTTACTGACAATATTCTCTGTATCATGAATATCTTCCCTATTTCTCTTTGCCTCTTAATTTCCTGCTTATCCTTTAAAACTCAACGCAAATGCCAACTTCTCAGATAAAGACATTTCTTACATCCTATCAACACTAGTCTGCTCCTTTAAATCTTAGCTAGCTTTTTGTTTAGCACTGCTCTAAAGCACTTATTATATGATATCACATATTACAGTTATTTGTACCTATCTTACTTCTCTTAATAACATATATGCTCCATGAGGGTCTCATCTAAATGTTGCACTTCTCCCTTATATCTAATACAGTGTTCCAAATATAAGAGATTATTTATTAAATACTGAGGGAATAAATGAATGGATTTTGTATAACATAGCAAAAGTATGTTGCTTTTAGAAATCTGAAATGTAAAAAAAGCCCCAGGTCAGGGGTAAAATTTATGACTGGTAAATTGGATTTTTTGCACTTGAGAATTCATATGATATCTTTGCATTCCCTCTCTCCTCTTATTCTCCTCCTAGGGCAGTCCCTCACTCAATTGTGAAACAGATCTCTGTAGAATGATATTATTGTTCATCCTTCACTGTTGAAGAGGGCCAATGAGATAAATGTGATACATGATGTCTTGACTGGGAAGTGAGTTGGATGTGAAGCAGAAATGCACAAAACCATCAGCCTCATTCTCTCCTTCAGAGTCACTGAAGTCCAGTGAGTCAGCATGACTAACTTTTGCTGCTCATGGTCATAGGAACAAATTGTTCTCATCCACACCTTCCACCAAGAGAGCTCTTCAAAAGCTTGGGATGGATGTCTCCCTAACACCAACAATTTTAAAGACTGTGGGTTACCCTCTATCTACCTGGTTTAGCCCTTCTGCTGAGACAGTTCACCAACGTGTGGCCACTGGTCTGCTACAGCTACTTAGAGACAAAGGTAAAAATTTCTCTATGGAGAGTTTGATCATCAAGGGCTTGACTCTAACCCTCTGATTTATTTTCTATTTATCCTTTATATAGCCTATAGCTTTCTTTGTCTATATTTGTTTGCATGTTGTCTCCCCATTTGATTTTAAACTCTTTGAGAGCAGGGATTATCTTTTATCTCTCTTTCTACCCTCTGAGTCTAACACAATACCTGGCATTTTAGGTACTTAATAAATGTTGATTGATTGATTATTGATTGAGTGATTGATTCCTTTGAAGAGTCCTTTGCAAGAAAAAAGAGTATCCTCATTGATATCTGTGGACAAGTAGGAAGTGAGATACAGAAAAAAAGAATAAACTGTTTGTAAAACATGGAGTTTGCAAAAGCATGGAGTGATCTAATTTGGCAAGTAGAGAGAGGTGATGAAAAATGATAGAAGGCTGAAAAGATGCCACCAAATTGTAAAGGGTTTTTAATACCAGGCCCAAGGCTTCAGACTCTTTGTTACACAGTGAAAAGACTGGTTTATGATGGTGGTGGTAGTGTTGTGTATTTTGTTATTGCTATTGTTGTTATTTTGTGTTGTATGTGTACAAATGTTTATTATATTATATATATATATATATTCTATACAAATTTTGACACTAAATCTCTTTCTATTCCTATTTTGCTTAAGCTAGAAATGCAGCAGTCACCTTTGGACCCAATCTTACTGATGGTTACTCAATATGACAGTTTTGACCTGCTTAGTTTCTCCCTCCTTAGGTTTAGATTCCAGGGAGGGCTTGGAGCAGGAATATAGGCAATTCTTAGGAAACTTCAAGAGGATGGGAATTCAAGATACCATCCACAGCTGAAACAGAAGAAACAGTATTCAACAGAAGCTTCTTCAACTGGTGTAGGAAGCTGGAGTAAGAAAAGCTCCTTTCAGAGAGTCTGCTGAGGAGAATAGTAAGGTTTAAGTTATATAGTAGCCATTCACCGTAACTATAGGTTATCTTCAGATTTTTGCCAAGCTAGAGGTATTGGTAAAAATATGGTATGTAATTTGATCAATAAAATATTTGTTTTGTGAACATTTCTATGTTTTTAGATTTTTCTATAAGTGTTAGTAAATCCTCAAAGGTCTCATCTTGCCTATGCATTTACCTTTAGATATTGTTGCTTATTGCCTCCTGACAGTGAAGTAGATAAAATGTATTATATCACAGTCCTTCACTGTGGAATATAATAATAACATTGACAACAAAAAACCCATAACAAGGAGCTCTTAGGAAAACAGCCACCCAGTATTAAAGATCAATCAATATACAAACATTTATAAGGTGTCTATTTTTTTGCCAAGCACAGTTTAATGTGGCACAGTAGAGAGAATACCAGATTAGGAATCAAAGTTTCCTCTATATAAAATTGGATGACCTTGGTAAATCACTCAAATTTTCTAGGCTTTAATTTCCGCAGCCTCAGGCTAGACTATATTATCTCAAGCTTGCATATAAGTTTTAACCCTATATCTTATGATAAAAAAAATTAGTTTCTCTCCTTAAGAAGACTATATTTCAATCAGAAGAAACAAAAGGTTTATATACAAATTATAGATATATTATATACATATATACACATTTAGATCTAATATTGTACATATAGTATACATACATATATATGTTTATATGTATGTATATATAAGTGAATATATATATATATATTATAAGTACAAGATAAAAAAAATTTGATGAGGAGAATGCTGGGATGGGGAGTAGGGATATAAGAAAAGATATCATGCTTGTGGACAGGCCTTCCTTACTTCTCACCTGGACTACTATCATAGCTTTGGCTGGTGTCCTTGCCTTAAACCTCCTTCCTCCACTCAGCTGCCAAAGTGATTTTCCTAAAGTGATTTCCCTACTTAATAAATTCCAGTGTTTCTCTATTACTTCCAGAATCAAGAATAATATTCAAAGATAGGAGGAGAGTCCACATTGATGAGGTCCTGGGATGCACTAAATTATTAAAGTAATAAAACAGAAATCAGTTCATTTACTTATTAAATCAAGCAATACAAATAGAATAAAGGAAAGGAAAAGGATACAAAAAAGACAAAATACTTGAACATAAAATAAGTCTTTTGTCTTTTTTGTATCCCCTTAATAAATGTTATTGATTAAGATTATACAACCGGTTAGTGAATGAATAGAGTATTTTATTTCCTGATCCAGGTTGTTTTCTTCCTTTATGCTACACTGACTAATATTCATAAGTTCACTATTTTAAAGCAGAAAAATTTTTTTGATGTTGAAGTTTTCTCATTTACATCTTATAAACTCTCAGAATAGTTCTGTACACAATTTAGAGAAAGTTATATTAAGCTATTGAGAGCTACATTGTCTTGTGTTTACCCAGTTTACTTCTTTCATGGTTTGTCATGGAGGCCAGTGTATACCCTGGTCTCCTGAAAGTGACTGTGAGAGCCAATGTAATCCAATCCTCCCTTTTCTTCCCAGTCATTCCCTGAAATACTGCTTTAGCAACCTGATTTTGTAAATGCCTTGATATACCATGAACACCTCTTCCAGCAAACTTACTTATCATAGCCTAGCTTAAATATTATTTCATCCAAGGTCTCCAAAAGCAGGAGCTAGATACTTAAAAAATGACATTAAATAATGCACACACACACACACACACACACACACACATCCACACACATATAGAATGCATTTGTTTGTGGGTAGACTGAAGATTATCGTATGAAGATTTAGCACACAGCAGAATTATTCCACTGTTCTTCAGTCCATTTAGAAAAGGGGGAAGGCAATCTTCAAATTCTTTTATCTGCTTGCAATAAGAGTTGCTCATCTGTCCTTTTCCCCCTTGAGTAGAAATAAAAATCAAAACAAACAGATGCACCATTTCACAATGACTTTAAACAATGAAATAGGAAGAAAAGTTCAAACTGACCAAGGATATGGTTATACAAAAAAAAGTTAGAAAGAGGAATTATTGTCAGTGACTTTCCACTTGCCTCATTCCTCTTTCCCATGTACATGCACACCACAACATTCTCTTGATTTAAAACATGGGAACAGAGGGATTTGTTTTTTAATGTCCATAGAGAGACCAGAGCACAATCTCCTTAGTATCTCAAGGGCAACATGTGATACAGAGCAAAATTTCAGGCATTTCCTCCCAGAACTGGTCATTGCATCCTCCTGTGGCTAAGGTCACAAATGAGATGCTAAGGCTTTTTAACTCTGTTCAGGGCAGTTAGATACATTATTGGGGAAAGGTATGAAAAATGAACTTTGTGAAATTAATCACACTTCCTGTTTCCTATTATAATTTCAAGATGCTTTATCCTTCTATTTCTCATTAGTCAACTTGGCAGTCTCCTATTGCTTCTATTTAAGTTTCCTGGCCAGGTCTTTGTCTCAAGTTGCTCATAATCTGTAAACACATTAAAATGAAACAAAGAAGTACGATGATTAAACAAAACTTTGGGTAAATAATTTTGATAGTTAAAAATTCTTTTTTTAAAAAGAAATATTCACTTATTACTTAGTGTTTTGAAAAGTTAACTTTTCTTATTAATGACCTGGTTTTTCTTGAAGTGGAGGAATATGTCTATTTTAGGTCCCCAATGGTATGACAGAATCTTAAATGAGCCTTCCCTCATTATTCCCCAAGTCTAGTATACTATGAAAGGCAGTCAACCACTGCACAGCATCCAAGTACCAGTATAAGAAAGTAGGGCTTTTTATGGCCAAATCTCAGAAAGTGGTAAACATGTTTTCAGCATCTCATTATTAGCATGTATTTGAAAACTCCAAGCATTGCCTAGTTCTTCCCTTACCATTCTGCAATGTCCTTTGCTTACTTCCCAGTCCTCTCTTTTACTGTCTTCCATTGTGTCATCTTATTCAAGGTTAGAAGAAAGGGGAAAAAACACACAGAAAAACAGATGTTAATGTCTATCTCTATATCCCTTAATGGTGCTTTATCAGCCCAGAATAAGGACATTTTGAGACATTAGAGGAAACAAAAGGACGAAAAAAAGTTTTCTCCTGTGAAGAGATGCTTTTTCATGAAATCAATTCAAATTAATTCACAAATGCTAATATGCCCTTCTGTTCAACTGGATCCTGTAATTCATATAACCTACAAGGTCCAAATTCTAATGATTTTCTTGGGATTTGGATAAGAAAACCCCCAGAAAACTCAACAATCCTTAGATTTCATTTCTCAAAATAAAGAACAATAAAACCCTCATTTTCATCCAAAAGATGCATGCTAGAAAGTTTCTAAGTAGTAAAATGCAGTTTATTTCTTAGTTCTTTCAAGAGGAACTAGGTCTACTGTTAGATAATAATACCCTGCTTAAGTAACCACTACTTCGATATTAAAGGGGTATTGTGTACCCACTACATTTGGGAAGCCAGTCCCCTTTTGATTAGGATAGGAAGCCTTTGATATCACTAGTGAAACAGAAGCTAATGGTAGACATTTCTCCCTTATACAGGCCCAGACTGACATGTATAGGGGAAATTTGGATTTTTAATGAACTGCAAGTTCAAAACATGTTTCTAATATATTATGACAACAAAGAAAGTCATAAAAAGGAAAATCTAGTCTAAACATAAAGGGAAATTTTCCCAATAATTAGAGCTATATTATAGTAACAATCCTCACACTTACACATGCTGTATAATATGTAAAACATTTAATATATATGATCTCATTTGATCCTCACACCATTTCTGGGTATAGGTAGCATTATTATACTCCTTTTATAGGTGAGAAAACTGACATTGAGAAATTCCAGGTCCAGGGTCACAACTGAAGTTGGATTTGAACTCAGAATTTCTTAAATCTAAATTCAACATTCTATCCCCCATTATGCTGCACATGTCTCTATTTACAAAGATGATTAGGGGGAAAGTGAAAGAATCTATATTTTCTAAAAATTTTAGAGCAGTTTTCTATGTGGTAACAAAGAAATTAAAATTATAGGGATTTACATCACTTGAGGTATATTATTATAATGGAATACTACTGTGTTATAAGACATGAACTTGTTGATTATGGAAAAAGATGGATAGATTTGCACGAAATAATTAAAAGTGAAATGAACAGAACCAAAAGAATATTGTACTCAATATTGTTTCAAGAACAACTCTGAATGAATAAGTTATTTTGACTATTATAAATACTCAAATTAAATACAAAGGACATATACATGAAATTCTTATTGCATCTAGAGAAAGGGATAACAGAAGTATGTATAGATTGATTTTACATATATAAACAAATTTGTATCTGATGGTAATCATCTTTAAGGTGTGAAGGGAGAGAAAAAAGGAGAAAAATTTATTGATAACTTTATTATTAAAAATAGCAACTTGTACATAATAGATTTATAGTTTGCTGTGCAATAATCTTTTGTATTCAATATATTATGGAAATGCTTGTTTTATTTCATAAATTAAGAATAAATACAAATTAATTTTTTAATTAAAGGATTTCTGAGGGATAGTGAAATTCCTTTGTGTGGAAGTCTTTAAGGAAAATCTTATGACCTTTTATTACATACGTTGTAGAGGGATTTCTTTTTTTCATGTATGGGTTGAATTAGACAGAAGGTCAACAAAATCCTTTTAATGATCAAATTCTATCAATCTCTGAAACTTTGCAACTCATACATTCAGTCATTGTTATTCTTATAACTTAAAGGATAATCTCAGGTTGTACTGGTTTATGTAGAAAAATAATATAAAATTTAACTGGAACGAAACAAAACAAAACAAAAAAAGCTTAGAATAATCTGTAAGTACACATGAATGGAATCAATATCAGATGTATAGATTTTTAACCTATGATCACCAAATCATAAGAATGGAAAATAACTTAATCAATCATGTAACTGAACTTCCCTCATAATATAGGTGCATCATATCTTTTACTACAGTCCATTCAGAGAATCACTGAACATTTGTTTGAGTTCTACCAGTGCTTTATTCTTCAAGGCAGCTAATACTGGTGACTCTAAATTCTTATTTTATTCAAAAAGTGGCAACCAAAACTGGATAGGTAATTTAGATGAAGTCTGATGCATGCAAGGTCTGAACACTCTATTTCTATAAAAATATTAAGACTGTTTTAACTCCTTACCCCTTACCTCCAACAGTCACATCATATATTGGTACCTGCTGATTTTGTGGTCAGTTAAAATCCCCAGGTCTTTCTGACATCAATACTTCCTATTTTTGATATCTTCTATTCATTATGCAAGTAATTTTCTCAGCCTAAGAAAGACTTTACACTAATTCTTGCTAAATGTGATGATGTTAGTTTCAATCTACCTTCCTGCCAAAATATTCTATTCTTATTCGGTCATCCAATGAATTAGTTCTCCTTCTTAGCTTTATCTTATGAAAACTTAATAATCTTGCCATTATTCAACTTGTTAATATAAATGATGAGTAGGACAAGACCAAGGACAGAGAACTGTAGTATGTCACTAGAGACTTCCTCATATTGACATTGAACTATTACTCAACCAGACACCAAATCTGCCTAACTGTCTTATCATTCATAACACATTTCTCTATCTTGAATAATTTTCTTAAATGCCCTGATTAAAACCAGATACATCATGTCTATGGCATTCTTCTACCCATTAGTTTATTAATTTTATCAATAAAAGGGATGAAAATTTTAATATGACTTATTCTTAGTGAACCTAAGCTTTTTCTAAGAGATTATCTTTTTTTCTAAGTAATAAGGACAGTAATAATAGGTGAAATTTATTCAATGTTTTGGCTATATCATCTCAATGATCCTCATATAACCCTATGAGATACTGTAGGTATCATTATTCCAGTTTTACAGATAAGGTAACACTTAATGAGATTAGGTTCAAGGTGACACAATTAGTGTCAAAGGCAGGATTGAAATCCAGATCTCTTATGACTACATATCTAGCACATTTCAAAGTTGAAAGAACCCTGAAAATATAAATTCTATGCATAGAATCACTTACTGCAGTGATTCCTACTTAGCAGTTGGTGAGCCTTAGGGGGCTTGCAACAATAGTCCAAGGGATTAGTGCTAAAAAATCATTAATGGTATTTTAAACAGTAAATAACTGTAAAGAACATTTTGAGTAGGATATCAAATTATCCCAGGGGTTCACAGGATCTTTTTTTGTAGTTGTAGAAGATGGTTCACCCTTAATGGATGGTCTAATTCAATTTAAAAACTTACAGAAATGGAAAATTACCTAATAATGACTTCCACCTCCTCATCAGCAGCCTTGCCTACTTACATTCATGATGCTGTCCTGAGTGGTGAGTCCCTGGCCAGGAAGGCCATTTCATGATGGGTTCTAGCCATGATCCCTTAACATTCCTAGCTCAACTTGGCCTCTGGGTGACCTTGGCTCCTTCCTAGGCAATTTTCTTACCCATAAAAAGCCTCTGCTATGAAGATACATATGGAGCAGGACACATCTGCCTGGTGTGTCCCTGGTCAGGATAGCAATTTTATTAGAGGCCCTAGAGATATCACCTAACTCCAAACTCAACTTGGTCTCTGGGTGGCTCTGCCCCTTTCCTGGAAGATTTGCCCACTCAGAAAAGCCTCTTCCATGAGTCTTATTCTCCTATTTTATGAGCTGCTGGTTATAATGCCCATTTCATGAGAGACTCCAGTCATCCTTCTTCTTTGGATTCTTACTGATGGAAAATATGTGATGAAGATGGCTGAGTGAATAATATGCAAAAGAGTAAGTATCAGTTAGATAAGCAACCCCATCTGAGGGAAAAACAGAGAGAAAGGAGAGGAAAGTAGAAAAAAGAATAGAAGAAATTGGAAAAAGGACAGAGGAAGGCAAAGAAGGGTAATAGAAAAGAATTAGGGAGAATCAATCAACAAACATGTGGTAGGCACAGGGGAAATTTGGGATGGAGAGAATGAGGCAGATCCTACTTCTTCCTCAGATTTGGCTGTTACCAAACCAAAGCAAACATATTTATCCATAATAACATGCTGTTGTCCCTGGTTCCTGGGTGAATCTCAGAATTTATTCTCCTATTACATCATTAGGTTGAGCTCGGGTACAGCTGTGTGTTCCTTTTGACTTCTCTCATCTAGAAAGGTGTTTACCAAGAACCCCTAAGAAGTAAAAGAGCAAGCTGCCTGATTCTAATGCAGGCAGAGTCATACACAAGGCTTCCTAATATCCATGCAAACAATAGAGCCTAAGACCAGCAGGCACCAGGGAGCACTATTTATAAAGGGCATTGACGCAATGGGGAAGCTCAACTGTTCATGCATTGCAATAAGGGTATCTGCACACCATTCCGGTAGGGGCTGGCACCTCCCAACTGCACTGGGTGACAAGTAATGGTTTCTAACAATAAACCCTGGTGGAGGAAAAATATAGATATGCACAAGCAGCCAACTGGAAACAAGACGTCTCTGGCACTGTGGACGGCATTGGTGATCAAGGCTCGCTAGTCCTGTCTATCAGACTGCATTATGCAATCTGTCAAAGAGAATGTAGCAGAATGGGGAGGGGAGAATCACACTATATGTCTTTACCAACCAAATACAGAAGAAAACCCCATCATTCAGCCCAAGGGAACTCACACTACTGGGAGATGAAAATGTTTACAAATCATAAATACACACACACACACACACACACACACAGAATGTTCTGACTCATGCACAAACCTCAGCACATATCATCAAGTGATATAGGTAACTAAAAAATATAATAATGTTCCTGAGAAATCCATGCCTCAAATATCTATGGCACGTGCCTTCCTTGGGAGAATCTTAAAATAGTTCCCAGTCAATCCTATTCATTCTTGTATTAGCTTTGTAAATCTAGCAGGGATCCTCCTAATCCTGTTCCAGAGTGAGGAAAAACAGGCTCACAGATGTGAGGTATATAGTTTGGGAATATAATGATAGAGCCTTCTCAGGATTATCAATTAATATCCTATCCACTTAACCATATAACATTGCTGGATCCATATCTGAAAAGCAGGGCTGATGTCCTCTTTATTTTTCTCATTTACCACCTGTATTTCAAAATCACAATATTTTAGCGAATAATTCTTTCATCTAAACTAGAAGCAGCAGTATATTAAAAGATGGCTAACATGTTCAAAGCAGGATTCAATAATATATTCATTTTAGAGACCATAAAGAACAAGAGGCAGTTGCATTTTGGAAAACAATGGCATATTAAATAGGAAGGTAGTTTTGGAACTGATCAGGGTTCAAATCCTATCTCTGACATATCTCCCTTTCCCTCAGACAATTCTCTTAGACTATAAATTATAGACTGAGAAGATGTCACCCTACATTCATAAAGGGGGTTTCCCAATCTAGAGTACCCTGTATCACTGAAATCACAGGTCCAGTCTAATGACAACTCAACTCTTTAATTCACCCTCCAATCCATTCAAACTGACTTTGTCGCTCTTTAGTCTTAGTAATCAATGTTTGCTATTTAGTCCTGCATTTGGACTTTAAAAAAATGAATTGTGTAAAAGACAAAGTCCTATTTTTTGTATTTAGAAATGTACACTATAAAATATTAAGAGAATATATATTATAAATATCTGAAGACAAGAATTATGAATCAACAATATGATATAACATTCAAAAAATGGTTAATGCAAACTTAGCAAAAAGAGAAGCATAAACTACAACACAAGAGATGATAGTCCTTCTAGTCTGCCCTGATCATACCCAAACTGGGATATTGTGTTTGGAGCCATGATTCAGAAAGACTATTAATTATTTGGAAAGATTCCAGAAAAAGATAACTAGGATGGAGAGATCATGCCATACAAGTGAAGACTTGGGGATGTTTGCCCAGAGAAGAGAAAATATGAAGAAGATGGGATAAGTGCAGGGCTTTCCTGTGGAAGAGGGATTAGACTTATTTTGTTAAAACCAAGAGGTTAGAACTAAGAATGATGCATTAAAAGTTGCAGACAGGTAGAATTAGGCTCAACAAAAGGAAAAAAGTGATTTCCTAATAATAAAGCTAATCCTGAGTGGAATGGGCTATGTTGGGAGGTAATAGTACTTTCCTCACTAGAATTTCTTTTTATGACAATCTCTTTATTTTTCAAAATACATGTAAAGATATTTTTCAACAGACACTCTTGCAAAACCTTGTGTTCCGTTTTTTTTTTTCTCCCTTCCTCCTCACCTCCCCTTCTCCTAGACTGCAAGTAATCCAATAAAGATTAAACATGTGAAATTCTTCTAAGCATATTTTCACATTTATCATACTACACAAGAAAATTCAGATCAAAAGGGAAAAATGAGAAAGAAAAAAAAAACTAACCAACCAAACAACAATAATAACAAAGGTAAAAATACTATGTTATGATCCATTTTCACTCTCCATAGTTCTTTCTCTGCATGTAGATGGCATTTTCTATCACAGGTCTACTGGAATTGCCTTAAATCATCTCACGATTGAAAAGAGCAAGCCCATCACAGTTGATTATCACATAATCTTTTTGTTGCTGTGTACAGTGTTCTTTTGGTTCTACTCACTTTACTTAGCATCAGTTCATTTAAGGCTTTTCAGGCTTTTCTAAAATTAGTCCACTCATCATTTCTTATAGAACAATAATATTCTATTACATTCATATGCCAAAACTTATTTAGCCATTCCTCAACTCAGGAGCGTCCACTCAGTTTCCAGTTCCTTGTCACTACAAAAAGGGCTGCTACAAACATTCTTGCACATGTGGTTCTTTTCCATTTTTTATGATCTCTTTCAGATACAGACTCAGTAGAGACACTGCTGGATCAAAGAGTATGTACAGTTTGGTAGCCCTTTGGGTATAGTTCCAAATTGCTCTCCAGAATGGTTTGATCAGTTCACAACTCCACCAACAATGTATTAGTGTCCCACTTTTCTCACATCCCAACCAACATTTATCACTATCTTTTTCCTGTCATTTCAACCAGGTCACATATAAAACAGTATAAAAGGGATTCTTTTTTCAGAATAGATGGGCCATGAGCTCTCTTCCAGCTCTGAGATTCTGTGACTTATGGCATTCCTCTTGCTCACAATGCCCATTAATCCACTCAATCCTAAATCCTATCCATTCATCAAGGCCCAGCTTAAATCTACCTTCTCAAAGAATTTTTATTTGCTTAGCCCATCCAAATTAATTCCTCTCTTCTCTGAATACAATTTTTCTTAAATATCATCCCATTCAGAACATAATTGCACTCTACAAGTGTGTTCCTCCTGTCGAATTAGACTGTAAGCTACTTCAGGACAAAAATCACTTTTCTTTTGTTAGTTATAGGTATTTTAAAAGTCAATATATTTCTTCACTATCACCATTCTATAATTTAAAAGAAATTATCTTAAACCATAGAGACAGCTAGATGGCACAATGAATAGAGCACTGGCCCTGAAGTCAGGAAGACCTGAGTTCAAATCCAGCCTCAGACACTTAATACTTCCTAGCTATGTGACCCTGGGCAAGTCACTTAACCCCAATTACCTCAGCAAAAAAACAGAAAAAAACCCCACATATCTACATATGTATTAGAGAAAACCGAATCTCCATGTTAGTCATGCTTCAAAATTTTTTCCTTCATTATAAGCATAGTCAAGCGGTGAGTGGCTTGTTTCATCTTCATTCCTAGTTTATCATTGCATTGATTAAAGTTCTAAAATCTCTCAAAATTGCTTTGTCTTCCATAATATTCTCACCGTGTGCATTGTTTCCCTAGATAAGCTCATTTCATTCTGTAACAGTTCAAAATGGTCATCCCAGTTTCCTCTTAAATTGTCCATTTCAACGAGTTCATGTATTCCTTCAGCCTGCAGATCACACAGATTTGTCACTCAGGAATGCTTTCTGAGAGACTGGTAGAGAGGGAAAAGTAGGCTGGCCAGTCGAGTGACACAGAGATAGATGAAGTTATTCCTCTAAAAACTGCATGACTTAAATCAATAATGGGATCTAAGAACCACTTCACTGGTCTATTAAAAAGCAAAAAGGACATTGAATTGAATTGAACAATGAAGTAAGCAGAACCTGAATAATAAATATAAGTAGGAGAATATAAATGAAAGATCTTTACTAAAAAGAAATCAAATTGAGTAACTGAAAAAAACAGCAGAGATATAGCCAGTGAACAGATGGATAATGCAACATAGCTCCTTTTCCTTTGGAAGGGATGAAGAGAAGCTATAATTGAAGAGATGAGGAGACACCCAGAAATAACGGTGATGTAAATAATAAGACAATAGAAAACTTAAAAAAAGTTTGTTAATCCCAAGCAGACACAACTTCAAAAATCTCTATAAATAATTCATATGACTAAGAGGTAAAGTTGGAAGTGAAAGTTGTTATAAGAAAAGAAAGGAAGGGGACATTCTTCCTTATGACATAATCTTCTCAAGATAAGTCTTGTTGTTCTTCTTTTTTTCAACAGATAGCAGTCTTTCTGTGGTGGGGAAGCAAGGCTCTATGGATTTAGAAAGCAGTATCTATCAATATGACTTAGATATTAAAAGTTACATGATGGTGAAAGGCAGTCTTCACTTTCTAATAGAGAGGTAGAATTGTTGAATTGCTAAAATGGGAGACAAGAAGACTAATGTTCAAACCCCACCGCAACTACTTTACTAGCATATTGTCTTTGGGCAATTCCTTTAAATTCTCAGCTTCTGTTTATTTGTTTTAATGTTTTAACCTTATAGCTGACAGACGTGTTTCATATTTTACAGGAAAATCACTCTATTAGCCATGAACCTTCTCTTCTTCTTTCTTCCCCATCTCTTAATACTAAGAAATTTCCTGCCATTTTCTTCTCCTTCATCCCTGTTTCATATGATGAAGTGGTCTTACTTCTTACCAAAGCTAACCTCTCTTGCTTAAGTGGTCTCATTCTAGACTATCTCCTCTGACAAGCTGCTTTTATCATCCACATTCTTCATTTTCTTCCTTTTTTTCTTTTTTCTTTCTCTTCTTTCTCCTTTTTGCTTCCTCCTTCCTCTGCTTCCTTTCCTTCCTTTCCTTCTTCTTCATCAGGGTAAACAGCTATTAATGTTAATTGTCTGAATCTGTTTCCTTCCGAATCTAGGGGCCATACTCTATCTTCCTTTTCTTCCACTTTCACTTCTTTTTCAATATCTTCCTTAATACTGGCTCATTTCTGGCTTCCTACAAATATGATCATATCTCCTCTATGCTGAAAAATCTTCATTTGATCCTTCCATCTCAACTAACTATTGTCCTTTTCCTCTACTGCCCTTTGTACAACTTAAAAAAGGCCATCTACAATAGGTGCCTCCACTCTCTATTCTCATTCTCAACTCCTTACATCTGAATTCTGATCTTATCATTCCACAGAAACTACTCTCTCCAAATTTACCAATGATCTCTTAGTTGCTACATTCAATGATCTTTTCTTAATCTTCAGTTTCCCATTAGTTTTCTATAGATAACTAAATGCCCAAACCAAGGCTCAAATTCTAATTTAGTCCTTTCTTTACTTTGCAGTTACAACAAAACAATCTCTCTCTGTGTCTCTCTTTCCCTCCCTTCTTTTCTCCCTCTCTCTCTCTCTCTGTCTCCCCCTCTCTCTTCATCTCTCTCTGTCTCTGTCTCCATATCTGTCTCTCTCTCACACACACTTCAGTTAAAAGAAGAACATTTGGTGTTCAAATTCTTTCCATTTTTAAAACTTATGTCCATGAAACTGAGTGATTTTGTCTAGGAAATACACTTCTTCATAAATAGAAACTCGTATTTCCACAGATCAGCTTTCCTTGTTTCCAAGAGTTAGGATTTTGAAAATTAATCTAGGATCCTACACAGTGTTTAACAGTCTCTAAACAAGAAAAAAATTTTCCTCTGACATACACATCAACCCCAAATTCATAATCAAGGAATGAACACATATAGAAGATAAACAGAATGCAATTTCTGTACTTAGCAAATCATGTCCTCCTCCCACCTCCCTCCCCAAAAAAAATCTGAAATATTCTTTCATGTTTTTATCCTCTCCACTGCCTGTTTACTCCCCTTTAATAAGTTTCTCCATTCATTTTTTATTCCATTTCCATTTTCCATAGAATATATAGCCAGGGAGTTAAATTAAAAATCCTCACCCTCTATCTTCACATAGACATTATTTTCCATTTCTATTCTGGGCCCAATTCTGATCCCAGAGCCATTTGGTATTCCAAACAGGTACAAGGGAAGGCTGAGGATCAGACTTAACTTTTACATTTCTTGACTCCTTTGCCTTGAAAATGTGTAATTTTAACACTGAAAATACCCGGACTACACAAAGGATATACAGATCTGGGCACCTAGTACACTGAAATTCCTCTTCCTCCCTCCATAATTTTAAAGAAAAGCACAGAAAAGGATTCCAAACTAATTTTCCACCAATTCTTAGTTCCTCTATTACATTACTCTTCAATACCTTTTCTCCAACAGCAGGGCCCCTCAGTACAGTTTATTTAGGCTTATTGATTATGAAGCGGCAAAAATCTTTCACACAGAAAGCAATGCATGCCAGTTTTCCTAGCTATACTTTCAATCATATTATGTCTATTCATCAAATGTGTTTCATTCCTTACGTCTTTCTAGAGAGTGAAACTAGTTTTCAACTTGCTGCTACTCTGAAAAGTGACCATAAAAAGTTTAAAATCTACAGATTTAATGTGCCTGACGTTTAATTTCATGCTCTGTTTGCCCCATTGTTCAAAGCAAACAGTAGTTAAATCTCCACCTCCAAAATATATTTTTAAAAAAAGAAATTAAATTCATAAACTTGTGTATTGTGGAGTGGCAGGCCTCCATTTTCTAGAATAATATTGGTATTTAAGATCTGTTTTGAATCTAAAAATCAGGGAGATGTGTTGAACAATGATTTACAACCCGACACATCATCTTTACAGGTGCTATTTACAAAACTTTCCAATTTCCAGGGTTAACATATTCACCCATATTTCCACATTTTTATTTATCTTCCACTTTAAACAAGACTACTGTACTCTGAAATGACAAAGGACTAGAGAGAAGGGCAGTACTGGAAGCAGAAAAAAGTGATTCTGCATATTATAATTCAAATTATTTAAGAGACACTCAAAACAAGCAAATAATTATTAATAAATGCGGATGTCTATTCTGTGCCTGGGAGCATGCATAGATTTTAAATCTGCAGAAAAGTGGACCCTTCTTAACCCTGAGAAGTTTTACAGGGGAAAAAAAAACTTTTAAAGTATAATCACTAAATCGCTACAATGAAAACCAGACTAGAACAGTCCTCAACATAATGATAAGAATCTGTATAATTAAGTAGTTATTTGGTGGACCAAATGATTCCCTCATATATAGTTTCCCATCAAAAATAGTCATTAAAAAATCTCTGTGTATATAGAGATAAAGAAAATCTGGCATAGTTAGTTACAAGCACTGTGAACACTACAAAAAATAGAGATCTGAGCAAAAAGAATAAAAATAAAAATTACAAATTGTTATGCTTCATTGAGTGTGAGCCAAATGCTTCTCTACATATAGATGGATTTTCTCATAGTGATAATACAACTTTTAATCTGCACAGAATTCTAATATCTAAAATGTAACCTACTATCAATCTTTGTAATCATTCAGTATTAATGGTTCATGTTCCTTTTTTAATTTGACATTATTTACAGACTGTCAATGGAGTAAACCCCATATCCTATAGCTAGATGGACCAAAAGTCAAAAACATGACAGTTAATCTAAATCTTAATAAAATGATGGAATAGGGATGAAAACAAGATAGAGACCATGTTGGCATATTACACGTAAGAGAAATAGAATGTCAAAATAGGAAGAGCACCAAAAATGGAAGATCAAGATTAGAATGAACTCATTCCTCTAGATGCTGTCCAGTTTAACAATATCATAGATGGGGCCTTCAAGCTGTATACTATCATGCTCTATGGGGTATGATCATGACAGAACACAGTGGGACTATCAGATCCTTCTTCCTACAAGTTATGTCTATCTTAATTGCAATTGTAATTTTTAGACTATAGTCCATCAAAAAAAAAATTCCACATCTTGCTAAATCAATTACTGTCTAACAATGACCCTCCATTTTTACTTTCAAAGTCAATTTTTGAATGAGAGCAAAGTCTCAAATTAACATCTACTAAATTTCATCTTACTTATCCCAATGTTGGAACCTATTAAGATATTTGTAAATCCTATCATACAGAGCTTCTTCAAAATTGTTATCAGATCAATAATGACTTCTTTTAATATGATCATTAAAATAGTCATAATAATAATTGTAACAATCATAATAATAGTATTTTCATTATTTGCAAAGCAAAAATATTTATTCCTATTCAGTCATTTATTTGATTTTTATTTATTTTTTGTAATCATTTTTAATTTTATCTTCACAACAACCCTGGTTGGCAGATAATATCATTATTAATATTTTACAGATGAGGAACCTGAGAAAAGTAGAGGCAAAATGACTAAGAGTCTGAGGCTGTACATGAACTTTGGTCTTTCTATTTCCCTGTTCTGATTCTTCCATCTACTATACTACCTCAAAGTCTCGAATTATACTAGCATTTGGTTCAGGTATCTCCATCATTTCAATAAGATCTGTATCAAGTATCTTGCTAAAATCTAGCAAAAATTATACTACAATATTCTTCTGACTTACTAGTTTAATAAGCCTATTAATCACCTACTATTAAGGAAACCATGCTGGTTCTTCGTGAACACTATTTCCTTTTCTAGATTTGTCCACTAGCTATTATTTCAAAGCTTTTCCAGGAATTCAAATCAAGCTCATTAGCCTAAAACTAACAAAGTCTTTTCTCTTTCCTTTTTATTCTTTATTAAAAATCAAGATATTTTTTCCTTCCTCAATTCTGTGATATTCTTTCAAGATTTGACCTTTGTCCTTCCACTGGATTTTAATGACTCTGAAAGAAAGAGTGAAGATGAAGACTTTGCACAGTTCTGCCTCACTTCAATTTAATTCATGCACAAATCAAGAGGTCACCTTTAAGATGTCATTGGTCTTTGAGTACCAGGATAAATAACTACAACAACAACATTAACAACAACCTTTCAAATATCACTAGCAGTGGTTCAATGATTACATACTGTATTTCAATACCTAGAGATACTATTGTTAAGGATAACTAGGTGCCCTTTATCTTCTTACCTAAAAATCTCGAGTAGTAAATCCCCATTGGCCATTTTTTTTCTGCCCTATTCTGAGGTGGGGAACCTTTTTTTTTTCCTGCCAAGGGCCATTTGGATATCTTTAACATTATTCCTAGACCCTACAAAATTATCAACTTGTAGAATTCAAGCAGTGAGATTGTTGTGCTATCCATCATTCCTTTAGTTTTCTTAGCAGAAGATTTTTTAGGCCTTATAAGGCCTGCCAGCTAGATGTTTCCCACTCATGCCCTATTCAAACATAATTCTTGCCAAGAAAAAAAAAGAAAAAAATACTATTTGAGCAGTTCTGCCTGTAGTCAATGTTATCCATCCTCAGGTAATGGCCTTATCAATTATTTGTTCCTTCTCCTTCCCAATAGAGCTAAAAAATAAAAATAAAAATGAAGGAATGGGGGGGGGACAAAATAGGCTAAAAACTAAAAGAAGCACAGATAACAGACCACAGTATTAAAAAAAAGATAGGAGAGGATGAAGACAACAAAGATGAAACCAAGCAACTACAGTTTAGCTGCAGAGAAATCTTTACATAGCATATTGTACACAATCAAAAGTTTTCTTTCCAAAAAGAACCTGATTTGAGCGAGAGGTAAACAGTATTCCATAAATATAATAGGGCTTTATCCTATTAGTCCCAGCTGTATGGCATTAAATTGCAATCCTACCAGATGTATCTGACTTTGTTTCTGCTTCATATGTGTTACCTACTTTGGGCTGATTCATGTTGGTTCTCTTTTATTTCTAATGTTTTCAAAAATTGCAATTCAGTATTATCTGCACATCTGGAGATATTATTCCTTCAGAAGTTGTTACTTATTTTCAGAAGGGCTAAAGAGGCTGGTTTAGTCTTCTTTTGTTCAGTGATGGGCACAATTTTGTTTTTGTTTTTTTCCTTAGAGCTTTCATACTTGGACTTGATTCCCACACCAAACCTGAATTTGACAAGGAATAATTTACGAGATTGAAGAAGCTTAATGAATGACTGATAGACAACCCTGTGCTAAGTGCAGAGGGAGATACAAATATGAATAAGACCCAATCACTGCTCTGACAGGTTTACAATCTGATAGACAAGGAATCAACATATACATACACACACACAAATACCATACAGGAGATGGATTATTTCAATATATTGTAAGAGGGAATCAGGAAAGCCTAAGCTGAAATCATAGATTTAGAGATAGGAGGGATTTTAGAGATCAATACCCTCATTTTACAGTTGAGGAGACTGAGGCACTGGAAGATTAAGTAACTTGCCCAGAGTTACATCATTAATAAGTATCTAAGGAAAAATTTAAACTGACATCTTCACTCCACACTTAGGGCTTTATTTATTATATCATCTAAATAGGTTATATCTAAATTGGACCTTGAAGGAAAGATATAACTCCAAGTAGTAGAAAGAGAGGATGAATTAGAAAGGGCATTCTAAACATAGGGCTCAGAATGATCAGTGTGGGGAAAGATACCATGCCTTCAAAGGCTGGAGAGCAGACCAGGTTGTGTAGTACAAAGAACATTTAGTGAAGAATAAAGGTAAAAGAGTCAGACTGCAGAGGGTCTTGAATTTCAGACAAATAAATGTCTATGCATATACATATATAAAATACACTTATATTATTTAGGATGCAATGGATGAAAGGATCAGGTTTTTAAGAAGGTATATGACCTCTTTAAAGCTGTGTATTTAAGAGAATTATTACTACATGTGTGTTGTATGAATATAAGTGAGGAAAGAATGGGAGCCAGAAGACCTATGTAGAAGCTACTTCAATAGCTTGGGAAGGAGGAAATAAGGAGTTTACTTAAGGTAGTGGTAGAGAACAGGAAAAGGAATGGGTCAGAAGGGAGAGATGAGAAAAAGATGGCAGGAATAAAAGCGATAGGACTAAAGGAATTAAAAATGAATGCAAAGTTGTTAACCTGAGGTACAGAATTGGTGTAATAGTTAGACATTTGAATTAAAGTCTAACTAGTTGTCTAACTAGTTTCTATAAACGATAGCCAGATGATCTCAATGCAGTGGAGTGGATAACTCTGGGATCACTAAAATAAGAAAGACAATGGGAGATTTTGCTGTATGATAATGTAAAGAAATTGAAGAATGGACTAACAGATTACTAGGCCACGTTAGGTTTTTAATAAAACAATGTGAGTACAACTCTAAATAATAATACCAATAGTTTTAAAAATTGAATTGCAAACTTTGCAAAGTGCCCCTGAGAGATATGTATCATCATTATTGTTATCCTTACTTTAGACATGAGACACCAAAGCTTAAATGAGAAAATAATTTATTATGATCATAACCAGTAAGAATCATGTGTGGAACTTGAATTCAGGTATCTAATCAAATCTCTGTTGTATCATATTCCCACTCTATAAAAAGAATAACCAAGAATAATGAAGAAATTCATCCTTTTGCCTCTCAGTAAAAATGTAATCATTAATGGCAAATGGAAAAAACACTACTTAGGACAATGTTGAAGACTGATTATTTTGCCACCCAAGGCATTCTACAACCTGACTATAAAACCCAGTTCAGGATTATTTCCTCCTACTTTCCCTCATTTTCTCGATATTGCAGCCAAAATGAACTACATCTAAATCTTCTGTGCCTGGGATCTCCCACTGCCATCTCTGCCTGCTGAATTCAATTAAGTACATTTATTAAGCAATCACAACATATGTATAAGGCACGTTGATAGTTGCTAAGGACAGTAAAAAATAAATGAAACAGTACCTGTCCTCAAGATGCTTACATTCTAGTAGTTGGAGAGGGGCTAAGGATAATGATATAATATATATAGAAATAAGCAAGTAAATGAAAAAAAAAAACAAGTGAATGAATGATAAGTTTGGTAAAAAGGAAAATTAAAGAAATAAAGAACTTTACTACCAAAAGGGAATTGAGGAAGGGTTAAAGACAGAGAGGAAAGTTTCACTTAGCTTTGAAGGCAGATGGATTCTGAGATTCCTAGATATACAGATAGAAGAATGATCAACAGCCCTTCCAGCCAGGAAGGTTAAATTCAGGACAGGGAGTAATATGAAGTATCACTTCTTCCATAAAACCTTCTCTCATGCCTCCATTTCTCATTCAAGTGAAAAACATCTTTTCTTAGTTAAGTTTCTTATGGCATTTTGTGATGATCTATCTTTTATATTAGTAATAATATGATCAGAAGTACAGGATGGTTAAGTGATGTGTTCAAAGTAACATGGGAAAGTCATGTTCTGAATCATACTTATTACTGTACATATTTTATCTTCCCACTAGATTAAGTTCCTTGAGGGAAAGCTTTGTTTTATGTTATCTATCATCACTCCTGCCTGCTCCACTGTAAGCTTAATAAGCAGCTGCTGAAATAAATATGCCATAATTAGTAAGCATCACAAGCTTTTCAGGTAGTTAGTTATGCCTGTAAGGAAAAACAAATGCAGAAGAAAATACATTAGAAAGGAAATCAGGTCTTCATGGGAGTCCCATTTGGTAAATGGCCTTTGCTCTTACATTGAGTTCTTAGGATTGAGAGAATTGTAGGAATAGTGTACCATGGTCTTATAATAGTCCTAGAACTAAGCAATTGAAAACCCTTCATTTGAGTGCTAGATCACCTATTGGGTAGGGCTGAACATCCTTGAGGGAGCAACATAACCTCTCTGTGAGACTATATTTTCTCCTATCTACAATGAAGACAATAGATCAGAAATAGCTCTAAGGAGAAGCTAATGAGCTCCTTACATGTGGTAAATGGGACTATTAGTTCATCTGCCTTATAGCCTCAGGAAAGGGTTAGTAATAATAGATTGCATCTAGATGGAGGTTTAAAGTATATTTTACCTATATTACCTCATTTGAGCTTCACAGGATGCTTTTGAGGTAAGGACTATAGGAATTATTATCCTCATTTTGCAGATAAAGAAACTAAGGCACAGAGGACTTCACTACTGTTACATACTTCATAACTGCCCAAGAAAAATTTAAATCCAGTTCTGACTTCAAGTCTATCCAATCATCCATCACGCCAAGTGTCCTGTCTTTTTCCTCCTCTTAGAATATATACATCATACTCTATTTTAGCAGGCAGAAAATATAAAACACACACACAAAATACCCCTCACATTTGTGATGCTAGACAATCAAGGTGATTGCTCCTTATCTCCTTGGTGCACCTCACTTTCATCACAGGCCTATATTTATAGCACCTCACTGAGATTGAGGCCCTCCCCCAAAGGGAAAACACTTGGAGTTATTAAAGACTTAAACCCTTCCTTTTTTATCTCCAAAATTTACAAAACTCCCAGAGCTAATGAAAGGCAAAGTCAAGATTTGATCCCCTGCATCATGACATCTTTTTTTTTTAATATCAAATGAGATAATTTTCATTTTATTATTGTTAATTATTTTTATTAAAGTTTTTTTTAATTTTCAAAACATATACAAGTTTAAGTTTTCAATATTGACCCTTGAAAAACCTTGTGTTCCAATTTTCCCCTCTCCTAGATGGCATGTAATCCAATCTATGTTAAACATGGAAAAAATATGCATCATGACATTTCAAGTGACTTCTTAAAGTATCCATGTCTCTCATTTATATACTTGAAAATTTTAAAATATTATAAAGTATGAGTTATTATTTAAATCACTCTCATTAATCTTATGGATTACGTGGAATTAACTTTGGAAAATTTATTTTATAAAATAGTATTTATTCCTCCTTTAAAAAGTCAGTTTATTGAGTCATTCACTAGAAGATAGCCTAAAGTATAGATGTAAAGCAGCTTGGGGCAGGCAGCATGACATCATATACATTCAATGTCAAAAGCAGAGAAAGATACTCTTCATCCTGCCCAGACAGGAAAGAGGGATGTTACCAGCAAAACAAAGAAGGGAGACAGCTCCAGGATGTGACACAGATGTGAACAGAGACTTCGCTTCCCTAAGGGCCAAGATTAGATCAGGACATTTGAAGATTAATCATAAGAACCACTACAATGAAGACAATATGGGAATGAAACACCAAGACTTTGTTTAACAGATGAAAATTTACAGAGTTTGAGAAAATCAAAGAAAAATGATCACCTCCAAAGTCAACAATGACACAACATGGCCATACAATAATCTGTCTGGGACCTTCTCCCCAGTTCCCCAATCTTATCTTTTGTTTTCTACCAAATTTTGTATTGTTTGATTTGTCCAAAATCACAGTTAATAAGTATCTAAGCCTTTCCCTGGACCAGACTTCCTAAGACTCTTCCCCCGCTCTCTTTCCAGTGTCCCCACTGCAGAGGTCTCTGTATCTAGAATGGAGGTCACAGCTAAGCCAGATGGTCTAATTACATAGGATTAAGAAGAGGAGTAAAAAGTAGGGAATAAACATTTGCATAATATCTACATGTAAAAAACAATTTTTGTACATAGTCATTGTGGAAATGTGTTTTCCTTGACTTATTTTTAACAAGAGTTTTATTTTTTCTTAGACTTAGAAAGAGAATATAAATGCTTGGTAATTAACAAAATATGTAAATGAGCCCCCTTTCTATAGAAAAAAAAATAACTTTTTTAGAAAAAATTCAGAAAAATAACACAAACAAATCAGTTAAAATTCAAAAGGAAAGAATTAACTGGGGAAAATCTTGGTAACAAGTTTGTCTAATTTTCAAGATTCATAAGAAACTGATATGAATTTATAAAAATGAGAGTCATTCTTCAATTAGTTACTCATTAAAAGTTGTAAAGAAGTAGTTCTAAAGAAATCTAAACTATTGATAGCTATTTAAAAATGTTCCAGAATCATGAATAATTAGTGAGGTTCTGCCTTATGTTCAACATATTGGCAAAGTTGACCCCCCCAAAAAAGAAACAAAAAAGAAAAATATTGGTGAGCATAAGAGAAAGGAGGTATGTCATATTACTGTTGGAGCTGTGAATTGCTTTGTACATACATACCTCTGGACTCAAGTAATACTATTACTAGACCTATAGCAAAGAGAGATCAAAAAAGAGGAAATTTTCTTATAAATACAGAAATACTTATAGAGATGCTTTTGTAAAACAAACAAGAAGACAACTAAAAATTAAAGAGAGTGACTAATAGTTGTAAGACGGTTAAACAAAGTATGTATTATGAATTATTATGTCTATATAGTATAAGTTGTGTTGTAAGAAAGAATGAGAATAGTTTCAGAGAAAATTTCTATAAATTGAAGCAAAATGAAGTGATCAGATCCAGAGAACAAGTTATACAATAAACAACTTTAAATGGCTTTACTCAGATCAATACAATGATCAATCAAATTTCAGAGGTCTCATAATTAAATGACCTATCTATTTTTTGACAAGAAAGGTGACTGATGAGGATGAGATTGAAGTATGTATTTTGGACAAAGGCCATGTGAAAATTTGATTTGTTTTTACAATACCTACCTATAGGGTTGTTTTCTTTCTTTCTTAATTTTTTCCCCAATTGAGGAAATTAGATGGGGGAGAAAATGAATTTTTATTAATTGATAAAAAAAAGAATTCTGAAAAAATTCAATGATCAATCATAATTCCAGAGGAGCAATGTTAAAGAATATTATCAACCTTCTGACAGAAAAGTGATGGTCAAATATTCATAATGAGGCATACATTCTTGTACATAGTCATTATGGAAATGTTTTTTCCTTGGTCCTTTTAACAAGGGTTTTAACTTTTTTCTTATTTTTTTTAAGCTCAGGGGAAAGACTTACTTAGATAATATAAGTGTTTGATAATTAACAAAATATGTAAATTAGCCCATTTCTATGGAAAAAAAAGCCTACTTTAAAAAATTCAGGAAATAAATTCAATTGTTTTAAAACAAAAAAAAGACAAATAAGATACTTAAAGTATCCATTCTCTAGGCATACAAAAGTTTTAAAGTGAGGAAGTAAAGATATTAGTGTTGGAGATGAACAATTAAAACATATTAATCATCTTTTCAGCACTTAAGGAGCTAAGCTTGAACTACATAAAAAGTAAAAAAAGGCTGCAGTGGGAGTCAGAGGACCCCTGCTTTCAGATCCCAGTTTTACTACTTGGTTACCTGTGTGATCACTAGCAAAATCATGTCCCCTTGTTTGGACTTCAATTTTCTTATCTACAAAAGGTTACCATGGAGAACTAAGATAGAAACAGAATCCCAATATAAACAAAAATATTTCTAGTAGTACTTTTATGTTAGCAAACAAACTGGAAACAAAGTAAAGGCCCACAAATGGTATCTCAATGAAATAAAAGAAATGAGAAATATGAAGAATTCAGCAAAAAATGGATCATCTATTTGTGCTGATACGTGAAGTAACCAGAACCAGAACAATCTATAGAACATCAACAACAATGTAAATACAAAGATCGTCAAACTCTAAAATTACTGAAAAAACAACAAAATGATCCTAGAAAACAGATAATAACATATATCTTCCCTTCCCCTTAGCAAAGAAACAGACGTATGAGGACAGATTTGTTATGTACAGTTTTTTGTTTAATTGGTTTTTTTTTTACTATAAGAGGAATTTTTTCATTCAATGGAAACACAAATAAGATAGCAATGTTTAAAAAAGGCATAAACAAAATTGATACTAAAAATAAAGAGTTTGGCAAATTATTTTTCAGGTTCCTCCCTAACCCCTATGATCCACTAAGACCAAAGGTCAAACAATAGAATCATGTACTTTCCCAGGAATGCTTGGAGTTTATTTAGGTTAAATATACATTTAACTCTATAACTAATTGTTCTTTTACAGACTCTATCAAACTACTTAAACAAAGGCAAGATGGAAGACAGCTGGAGATGATTATTATTAACCTCACATTCAGGTAAGGTGATGTCACTGCATAATCTGGCTAACAATAATGGGAAACTAGAAGGAGAACAATAGGACATGAAAGTCAAGAAAAGAAATTAAACTGAAAATTGGATTCTATGCTTACAAATTTTGACAAAAAAGTAAGTTAAAGGAAATTAATCAACTACTTTGCACTTGCTTTGTTGATTACCAGAAGGTCTCCGACTCCACTTGACATAAGCAAATAAAGACAGTAACACTTGACATGTAATTCTTTGCTCACTTAATTGGATTGCTTCACAACCCTTTTCAGTAATCAATGATTTCTAGTAAGAATCACAAAGAGAATACGAGACTCTTGGGAACTATGAATGGTGCATTTTCCTAATTCAATGTTCTTTTACAGGATACCAAATCTTAAACATGTCCACCATTTTTATCCATTTCCTAGTTGCATGTCTACTTCTACACTATTGTTCAACTTTTACACTTGATTCCCTCCTCTCTTATCCCTTTGTCAGTACAAAAATTGCTAGATAACTGGTCTTTTCCTCTAAGGATATCTGATCCTTAGTCAATTAGAAGGTGTGTGGCTTTTATGCTAAGCCTGCCAGCCTAGATATGAGTAAGATCTTTTCAACAGAGAGGATCCAGTGAAATACAAGGAATATTAAGAACTTACACTGGAGTTATTCACTTATTTTTCAAGAGTGTCAGATATAAACAGTAGATCAGATATCAGACCTAGAAACATCTAACCAATTTCTCTCTTTTTTTGGTAAGCTCTCCTCTCTTCATGACGAAATAATGAATTATACTAATTGCTAAGCTGTTGCCCAAATCATTATCCATCACTATTTCTGAAATCTAGTTCCATATTGGGTTCAGTTCTTAAGCTCAAGGACATGTAACATGTAGCAACAAGCATGATATAAAATGCTTTCAAATCAACAGACCATAAGAATAATTAAAACATTTTTGAGACAGTCATTCCACTTGCTAGATACAATGCAGGAGATGATGGGTTGTTCTGTAATAGCCTTGAACTGGATTGTCAGTATATTTTGGGGAAAAAAAACCAAGATTGTGTGTTGATTTCCACCATCAAAATGCTCCATAATAATAATTTTCATAACCAAACTCTGTAGGATTACATCTATGGCATGCTAAAAGGCAAAGCAGAAAAACAAATATTTAAGAAGGCTGGGATGCCTTTAAAAAGCTGGAAGACATTATAGGATAGTAATTAAAATAATACTGAAACTTCTAGATGGTCAAAATAATTGTACTTATTAGAGCTGATTCATTTCAGTCTTAGGGCAGCTTTAACCCTGAAAACTATTATAGTTCAAAGAACACTGGAACAGGAATTGGAACATACTTGAGTTTTAACCCTAACCCTGTTATTTATTAGCCACATGGCCTTGGCCAACAACAGGGACAAACACTGAGGGGGAACTATTGATCTCATAGGTATCTCTGAGATTTAGTGAAGTGAAAACCATTAATGGGCTACAGCACTGGATGTATATATATGTAGGTAAAAGTTAGGCTAGGAGAGGTGGGGGAGCATAAAGTAGCATTATATAGAGAGAGCTTTCAGCAAGGTGAGGAAATGCAAGAACCAGACAGGGGAATCATGGCGGAGGGTATTTGAGGGAAGATCAATGGAGGGAGAGAGGGAAAAACAGAAAGAATTCTGTCATTAGAATATACTACAGACAACCTAGATAGCAAGAAAAAAATCAATGAGAAATTTAAGAAACATCACAAGCCTGAGGCATTATACAGAAAAGATGGAGGACTTATTACTTAAAAATATGCCAGATAGCAGCACATGAGCAATCTCTCTCCCTCCCTTCTAGGCCCTCCCTTTTCTTCTTCCTCTCCCCTTACCTGTCTCTTCTTCTCTCTCTCTGTCTCTCTCTGTCTCTGTCTCTGTCTCTCTCTCTCTGTCTCTGTATCTCTCTCTCTCTCTCTCTGTCTCTCTCTGTCTGTCTGTCTGAATGTCTGTCTCTCTTTCTGTCTTATACCTCCCCCTGCCACAAAAGCAGTTGATAATTTGCATTAATGAGAATTTTCTCCTTCAAAGGAAATTATAATTCTTTCCTTCAAAGGAAAATATTTTTCTTGATCTGATTCTTACAAACAAAGAACTAGTTGCAAAGATGGAAATGTTAATACCTTTGGGCAAAAAGAATACTCCTTCCAACAAGTTATGATAGAAAAGGAATAGAAAGCTGGTCAGAATTTGACACACATATTAGATTTGAGGAAGCTGTTATCAATGTGTTCTCTACACTCTGTCTTAAATATCCTTATAAACTCCAATGAATTTATTTATCTTATCAATGCAGATGAGTCTCAGATTTTTATATAAAGTTATAGTCTTTTGCCTGAACTAATTTCTTATATTTTAGGAGATAATTCTAGCTGGGACAATTCAAGATGTCTAAAAATAACTTATTATTGTCTTTTACCCAAACTTGCTCCTTTTCCTAAATTTTCTATTGCTGTTAAGGATGCCATCATTCAGGGCACCCAGGTAATCAATCTTGAAATCATCTTCATCAATTCATTCTCCTTCTTAGATAAGCACATAACAGTTCTTTAAAAAAAATTATTATTATTATTATTATTGCTTTTTATTTACAAAACATATGCATGGGTAATTTTTCAACACTGACCCTTGCAAAGCCTTCTGTTCCCACTTTTCCCCTCCTTCCTCCTACTCCCTCCCCTAGATGGCAGGTAGTCCAATACAGCACATGAGAGTTTATTGATTATCCCTCCCTGATATCTCTTGCATTCACTCTCACTGGATCTCTGTCTCTAGTCTCTCCCTTCTCTTTTAATCTATCTTTTACCAAATCATCTATGTGATTAACTGAAAGTACAATTCTGACCATGTCACTCCCCTGCTCAAGAAGCCTCCATGGTCTACAATTACCCTTAGGATAAAAACCAGACTCCTTTGTTTGTTATTTAAAGTTCTTCATCATCTGGCTTCCACCTTCATACACTGTTATGTTGCAGCCAAACTGGTCTTCTTATTAGTCCTCATTTCTGTAGCTTTGTCTCCAAATATCTGTTATACATTCCTTCTTCCCCTCTATCAATTCTAATTCCTAGCTTTGTCAAGGTCCTCCTCAAATATCATCTTTAGTATTCTCTTTATTCCCTCTAGTTGCTTGCATTTTCCTCCAAAAGTGATTTTTGCATATATTTATCTATATTCATACTATTATTCTCACAACAGTATGTAAGCTACTTGAGAGAATAGGATATTTCATTTTTTTCATTTATTTCCAGTGTATTAAATAAAGAGGATATTTAATATGTGAATGAGAATAGAGCAGATCCAGTGAATTAAAATTCTACAGAGGAAGTTATCTCATAATGGGATGAAAACAAGAATGAAATTCTGAAAACACCAAGGAAATCAATTCAAATGAGGAAGAAAAATGGTTTGTTTGAAGAGACATATATGAATGTATAGAGGCCTTGTCAATCAACTTAAGATTAAAAAAAATATGTAGGAAAAAAACTATAAAAGCATAGAATGATCCTATATAAATAGTGATAGAACTGCTAAAGATCTATGTGAACTGAGGTTGACAAGGAAAGTTAAGGACAACCAAAAATGTTATGTATTTATTTTAGATAGCTAAGTAGAATAGTTGATATATAGCTCTGGACTTGGATTTAAAAAATTCTTAGTTTAAATTTAGCTTTATAAATTTCCTAGTGTCAGTTCCTCATTAGGAATAGAAATCTGTCTTATCCTGTAGGAAAGATGGAGGGGCAAGGAACATCAAAAGGAGGAAAAATGATAGAAAAAGGGCATATTGGAGAGGTGGAAATCAGAAGCAAAACACTTTTGAGGAGTGACAGGGTGAAAGGAGAGGGGGAATAGAATAAACAGAGCGGGTGAATTACAGTTAGGAATAGTAATTGGGAAAATAATTTTGAAGCAAGTTTCTCTGATAAAGGCCTTATTCCTCAAACATATAGGGAATTGAGTCAAATTTATACACACACACACACACACGCACACATATATGCCATTCCTCAATTAATAAATTATAAAAAGATATGAAATTTTCATATGTACAAATCAAGTTATTCATAACCATATAAAAATACTGTAATTCACTATTCATTGGAAAAATGCAAATTAAAACAATTCTAAAGTTCTATGTTGTGTCGAATTATGCCTAAAAGTCTGTAAAATCATTTATTCCTTTGATCCAACAATACCACTACTAGGCATATATCCCAAAAGATATTTTTAAAAAAGAAAAAGTACCTTCAAGTATAAACATATTAATAGTGGCTCTTAGATCAGGGTAAAGAATTCAAAATTGAGGGGATGTCCATCAATTGGAGACTGGATAAATATTCTGTGGTATGTAATTATGATAGAACACTATTGTGCTATAAGAAATGATGAGTAGAATACTCTCAGAAAAACCTGGAAAGACTTTCATGAGCTCATGCAAAATAAAATGTACTGTGTACAAAGTAATAGCAATATTGCAAAAAATGATCAGTTTTGAATGATTTGGTTATTCTCAGCAATACAATGATTCAAGATAACACTGAAGGACTTCAGATGAAAAATACTATATATACCCAGAGAAAGAACTGATTATGTCTAAATACATATTGAAACTTTAAAAAAAAATTATTTTTCTCGAATGTTTCTTGGGGGGAATCTATGTTTTCTTTTGATTTTTATGGAAAGGTTTTGCATAACTTTCCATGTACCTTATCAATGATGAGGGGGAAGAAGGAAGAGAGATATTCTGCAACTCAAAGTTTTAAAAACAAATGTTTAAAAATGTTTTACATGTAAGTGGGAAAAATATAAAATTTAAAATAAAAAAGAAAGATACTTCCTAGGATAATCCTGGGAAAGGTACTTAACTTCTGTTTGCCTAAGTTCCCTGATCTGTACAATGGGAATAATAAGCATAGCACTCACCTCTCAGGGTTATTGTGATCATCAAATGAGATAATATTTATAAAGTGCTTTGCCAACATTAACAACAGAGAGAGAAGACAGAATTATTTGGTTCTTTTTTTGCTTTTGTTGTCTATGCTGATGTCCTTTGGACTGGAAATGGTATTATTAAAGTGACTAACAGTCAGTCAACCAATAAATATTTATTAAGAGACTATTACATGTGAGGAACTATACTGAGTACTATGGACATAGAAAGAAGCAAAAGAAAATTCCCCTTCTCAGAAAGCTTATGTTCTAGCGGGGAAGACAACCAGCAAACAAACATATGGGCACAAACCACATATTGGATAAGTGGGAAATAATTAACAGAGGGAACATACTAGAATTAAAAGAGGTTGAGAAAAGCTTCTTACAGAAGGTGGAACTTTATTTGGGACTTAAAGGAAGCCAGGATGAAGAAATGAGGAGGAAAAAGCATTTCAAGCATAGTGAACAGTCAGAGAAAACATCTAGATCTGTGAGGTGGAGTGTCTTGTTGCCAAACAATCAGGGAGCCAGTGTTACTGGATGGAAGAGTACAAAGAGTTGATTTTCTTTTCTTTTTTTGCTGAGACAATTGGAGTTAAGTGACTTGCCCAGGGTCACACAGCTAGGACGTGTTAAGTGTCTGAGACCAAATTTAAACTCAGGTCCTCCTGACTTTAGGGCTGGTGCTCTATCCACTGCACCATCTAGCTGCTCCTCAAAGACTTGATCTTCAAGATAAGTAAGGAGACTATATAAGAGCCTATACAGTTGTCCTAGAGAAGTTCTAATAATTTGCCCAAAATAAACTTTGGTTACTAGAAGAATTGATCTTAGGATTGCTGAAGGCCTGTCAATGATCTTGAAAGAATCATGAAAAACAAAAGAGGAAACACCAGACTGTAGATAGAAAAATGTGCTTATGTTTAAAAAAGGAGGAAAAGATAGAATCAAAAGTCCTTTCCAATCTTAATATCCAATTGATCCTGTGAAATTAGGAAAGTCTTTCTTGGATTGAGTCAAAATCACTTTCTCTGTAATTTTAGTCCATTGGTCCCACTTTTGAACACAAGGACAATTTGTCTGCCAGCAATGCCATCTGCAGAGGAAATGCTTAGACACAGAACCATCACAACAGAATTACTTGTACCAGCTTCACAAAATTCCTTTGGGCAAGGCATTAAAATGAAGCGCTCAGGAAACTTTGCAAAATAGGTGAGAAACCAAAAGTTCAGTTTTGATATTCTTAATACTGCTGTGCACTGTGAGACTCTCAATGTTATCCTTAATTCTAAGCTCTCATAACTCCACTACCTCTCATTCATTTGAACATTCAATTTCACAAGAGAAACTTGAAAGTTTATAAATGCTATTCATGACAAGCAATATTATCCCTCATTCTGCAGAAGAGGAAAGGGAAGCACTGAAAGGAACAACCAGATGGAATCCATGCTGAGAAGAGAAGGCAAGGTGTCCTGACTTTAGCATTATCATTACACACAAAGTAAAAATTATAGATAAAAAAGAAAGAATATACTTGAATGTTGTCCATTAACTTCCCCTCAGATGTAATTATTTTTTTATTATCATACATACTTGCAAATGTATATTTTATAATTTCTTGGCTCTATGCCCTTCCTCAAGCTAGTGACCATCTGGAATTATACTGTCCTTGAGGCAGCAAGTCAGCACAGTGGATAGAGTGTTGAATCTGAGTCATGAAGACCTGAGTTAAAATTCAACCCCAGACACTTATTCTCTCTTTCATATTGGACAAGTCACTTAACTCTGTTTGCCTCAGTTTCCTTATCTATAAAATGATCTGGAAAAGGAAATGGCAAACTAAATCAATAAAACCTTAAAAAAATCATGAAGAGTTTGAAATGATTGAAACAATTAAACAACAATAATTCCCTGTCTACCAAAGGGATCCTTACTTATCACTATCTCTAAAGTTAGAATATTCTTCATTATATGATCATAAATCTAGAGTTAGAATATACCACAAATGTCATTGTGTTCAATCCTGTCAATTTATAATTGAGGAAATGAGGAAACTAGGTTCAGAGATGGGACATGACTAAAGTCACACAGATCTAGCAACTGAATCCAAGTCTTCTAATTTTAGAAACAGCTATATTTTCGCTGCCATAGGTTAGGGTCACCTGTTACTATTTCCTGAAGGTCTTTCTGATCACTCCAGCCAGAAGTAATCATGTTTTCTGTTAAACTTGAAGAATGACAAATAACACAGTTTTCCCTTTACTAGTTAGCATATCCTTTACATTTCTTTAACTCAGGCGTGGGGAAGCTTTTTTCTATTAGGGGCCATTTGTATATTTATAACATCATTCAAGGGCCATATAAAATTATCAACATGTAGACCTCAAGCAGTGGGAGGTTATTGTACCTGGCTTTCAGCTCATCATTCCTTCAGTTGACTTAGTAAATGATTTTATGAGTCTTATAAGGCTTGCCCGGATGTTCCCCACCCCAGCCCTAATTAGTTCATTTGTTGCTGTTACTGTTGGTGTTATTTTTCAGTTATTTTTCTTCTTGGCAAAGATGCTAGAGTGGATTGCCATTTCCTTCTCTGGCTTATTTTACAGATGAGAAAACTGAAAAAATAAAGTTAAGTAACTTCTTAAAAGTCTCACAACTAAGTAAGCAAAGCTAGATTTGAACTCAGGAAGATGAATCATATTAGCTCTAGGTCTGGCACACTATCCATTCTCCTATCTAGATGCCCTTGAGAGTAAGTACTGTCTCTATTTGATACATTTACTAGCACCAACACAATGTTTCACACAAAGTAGACCATAATTAAAAAATCCAGTTATATTAGAGTATATTAGACCCGAGAGATCATAAAATGTCACGTCATCATTTCACAGATGGGGAAATGGGTACTCATATAGTTTAATCATTTGACAACTTCACTTACTGATTTAATTTTCTCCCAAAAATTTTCAATAGAACATTAGTGGGGTGTTTTTTTGGGAGGAATTGTGAATGGTACCCATACTTTTGAGATGTGGCAGATCAGGTACTAGACAAACAGTCAGGAATCTCTACATTCAAATTCCACTTTGGAAACTATAGTAATATGATTATTTCAAATATAGGCAAATCGTTTCAACTATAAAATAGCACAACAAATGTAGCAGATACATCACAGGGTTGTTGTGAGTCTCAAACAAAATGTATGTAAAATACTTCGAGAATGTTAAATGCTACATGTTAATAACTGTTATTTACTGTTAGTAGCTGCTGATAGTAAATGTGAACAAAACTAATCATGTGCAGCAATTTGGGGGAGATAAGAATAGTTTTAATTTCCTCTATTGGTTCTAAAATTTCTCCAATTTCTCTTTATTTCTAGGATTTTTAAAATTTATATCCTTCCTAGCTCCCACCCAATATGAACACAGAACTGACCAGTACTTAGGTCATCCATTTGCTATCTCAAGCACTAAAGTTTTCTGGAGTGAAATGATTTTAGAAAATACTAGTTTAATGCATTCATTCACTGTAAAATTACTTTAAATTCAAATATATATCATCCCAGTATAATGAGAAACAGCCCACCTTGCAAAGGACTGTTTTGAGGATAATTGCATTAATTTTATAAAGACCTTTGAGTTATGAATAAAAGACTATGTTTTTTCTGAAAAAGTCTTTTCGAATCAGTGATGTTTCAGAGAGCAGATTTCTATTGCATGTGCTAACTGTAGTAATTTTTTAAAATTATAATGAACAGTTAATTACTAGTGAGCACTGACCGGTCCCTTATTCTGAGTAATTAGCTATTAAGAGTATGTATGTGTGCCTTAAATTGCTGCACAAATTATCTAATTACTTAATATATAACTGTAGAGGGACTGTTTAACTTTTTTTTTATCTTTGTAGATGGAGAAAGTAATCCTGAAAACTCAAGTCAAAAGATATAGATTTTCTGATATCCTACTTCAGAGAAATTTCAGTTTGTTGTTCAGTCATGTTTAAGTTTTCATGACCCTGTATAGGGTTTTCTGTGTAAAGTATAGGCTAGCTCCCTGGAGAGCCTCAGAGTCAGCCAGAGTCAGAATAAATCAAAGTCCTTGGTCTTCACGGGGAGAAGTGAAGGAGGCAGACAAGCTGCCACGTGACTTGCCAAAGATGCAATCTGGATCCTGGAGTCCAGAGTCTCCAGCCTTTCTTCTCCTTGTCCTGCTGCCAAGTGCCTCTCATTTCTCTCTCTCCACCCTCCAATCCTTGCCTACAATTGTCTTATTACCAAACATTCAGCAAGCACCAATGGTGAAGAGAGCCATTTTATAATAGAGCCATTGTCTCACATCGAAGAGGCAGCCTTAAGTGCTCTCTTGTGTGATTCAGAGTTTCAGCCCTTTACATCTCTGGACAAAGATATTGGAATGATTTGCCATTTCCTTCTCCAATGGATTGAATAAACAAGTGAAGTGATTTGCTAAGGGTCACACAGCTAATGAACATCAAAGATGGGAAATGAACTTAGACCTTCCTGACTCCAGGCTCAGCCTTCTATTCAATGAACCACTTTAAAACCTAAAGATTTAAGTCAAAAGATAGATTTCCTGATATGCAACTTCAGATAAATTTCAGTTTCTAAGTCACAAACTTCCAAAAATGAAGAATAAGAGGACAGATTAAAATATACTTTTGCTTGTATTATAATCACATAAGAAAATTCCTAAAGCGGTGACCCCACTGAAATACTTAATGATACCAAAAATGGGAAAATGCATGTTGGCTCTTAGAATCCTTCAAAATTCAGCTCAAATGCTACCTTCTACACAAAAAATTTTTTAATTCCTTCTGCCATCTATTCTCTACCACACCCAAATTATTTTATATTTATTTGTCATTTACTTCTCTCTGGCCATGTTGCTTCCTTCAAGTAGAATATAAAATCTTTGAGTAGAGACTATAATTTTTGTCTTTATATTCCCAATGCCCAACATATAATAAGCAATTAATAAATGCTTACTGATTTGAATAAAGCTATTATAGAAGACACTACAAAGAATGAACAGGGAACTTTCAGAACAAAACTTTCACAAAGCAAATAGCTATCATTTTGGTTTATACCCTTATCATCATGCAATCTTTGCTTTGCCATATCCCTCCTCTTTTACTTTTAATTCAATAACCATTTATGTAATGGTTGCTCCAAGCTAGGTAGTGCGCAACATGAAAAGTCAAGGCCTGTCCTTAAGAAGTTTATAGAACATTATTTGTACAAAATAATTCTTAACACAAGTTAACAAATGGTATGTGTTTTCTGACTGGTACAGATAATAAGTACTGTAGGAACTAGTGCAGTACAAGGTCACTTCTGATGGAGATTAAGAGGGAAACCTTCATGGGAAGGTAGTAAATATGATTTGGACTCTGACTAATCAGATATAATTTTGATAGATGGCTTAGTGGTCAAGTGAATTCCACTTGCTTCATTCAACACCCAAGAGTCATTGCACTCAAACAGCTGAGATTCACAATCTGGCATTTAAGGAAACACTTTAAAAAAAAAAAACAACACTGCATTTATTTCATAAATTGTAGAGATACTGAATATACTGCCTATCTGAGCAATTAATTCCTCTGAGCTCCAAATAATTGGCACAGTTGCTTACCCAGCACATTGTCTCCCAACAGGGTGTGCCCATTAAGGAAAAGATTCCATTCTTTTTTAAGAAATGAAAAAGAAAAAAAGAACAACCCTTTTGAGATAGTCAGCTTAACTGTGATGCCTGGAAAGATACTAGAGCAAAAATCATCAATCAGCCTGAAGACACTAGAAATAGATGACAGGGCTTTGTGGAAAGCGAATCAAGGCAGCTCAATCTAATTTCCTTCCACCACAGTGTAACAAGTCTTGTAGATAAGTGAAGGGAAGAAATAAAAGGTTGTGACTCCGATTCTCTCCTAGGTGACAGCTGCTAGTGACAGTAGTTGTCATCTCTTGGCTAGTCACTGGCCCTGCCATTGGATCTGATGTTCCATGATCCTGCCTCTCCATTCTCAGGGTCCTCATTACCAGAGAGATGGTTTTATCGTTTGACATTTAGCTGCTTGAGTTGCTGTGACACCTGACTATTGTGGTAACACAGTATCTTATAGCATAGTAGTTGCAGTCTCATTTTTCACACCTGTGATAGAACTCGAAGACTTAAGTTCTTATGAAAGGAAAGTTCAACAGCATCACTGCCTGGTGGATGGTTTTTGTTTCCTATTTGGAATGCTATGCTCTGCTCCTGTCAGTGTGTCTGCCTTCCAGGTTGAAAGCATGAATATACTGTCAGGTTCATATTCAGATCCAAGATGAGCCAAAGCTTATTACAAAAAATGTACAGTGCATATTTGATAGATGGCATGTCTGATTTCACATATGCAGGTCACAATTTCCTAGCCTCTTTTTATCTTGAGTCATTTCTGGCAAGTTTTCCCATAAATCCTTTAAAGAGGATCCAGCCAACTGGTTTGGATAAGACCAAACCAGTCTTAAAAAACAAACAAACAAAAACATGAAGAGAAATGAATTTATATTTAGTGTGACCAGGCTGAAACAATTTAGTAGTTCTTTAGACAGCTGGAAAACAGCAGCTGGGGAGAGAAAAATCTGGTAAGAAATAAGACAGTTCAAGTCAAGGCAAAGTGACATCCAGGTCCTCTTAGCAGCAATAATGGCACCAATCCATTCGCTTATATTCAACAAGTATTTACTGGGTATCAATGAATTTTTAAAAATGCACTAAGCATTCAATATGTGCAAAGTCCTATCTGAAACACTAGTGATAGAAACATAAAAGGGAAATGGTCCATGTTATTAAAGAATTCAGATTCTAATTAAGGGACTCTAATTAGGGAAAACAACAAATAAAGGAAAATTTAGTTACATGGTACCTAGCAATATAGTGAATAGGATACTAGACTTGGACTCAGGAAGAACTGAGTTCATATCTGGTCTCAGATACATACTAGCTGTGTGATCCCAGGCAAGTTACCTAACTTTTTCTGGCCTTGTTTTTCTCATTTGTAAAATGGGAACAATAATAGCATCTGTTTCCTAGGATTGTTGTGATGACTCATTCATTATCTTGGAGATGGCTTCGGCTTTGTTACTCACACCTATCAGTACTCTTAGTTGTTCCCATCTCTGTAACTGGAGGATGGAGCAAATCACTCTTCCCGTAATCTCCTTTTATGGAGTGCTCAAAATCTCAGCCATCTGTTCATTTGCTTCCAACTATTCCTCTAGGTTTAGATTCTATCATCATCTTCATTATGCAAGCAAGGTCTTCCCTAGAAGTGTCCAATCCTTTCTTAGCTTCCTTTAATGTATTGTGTTGCCCAAATGCTTTTAAGTTCCTTGAAGGCAGGAAATGTCTTTTTTATAGTACCTTGTATACAGTGAGTTTTTAATAAATATGTATTTTATTGTGAGGATCAAATGAGATAAGATTAGAAAAGTATTTGGCAAACCTTAACGAGTTATACAAATATTTTTGTTGTTCAGTTATTTTTTCCTGTAGCATCTGACTCTTCATGACCCCATTTGGGGTTTTCTTGGCAGAGATACTAGAACATTTCCTTCTCTAGCTCATTTTAACAATTGAGAAATTGAGGCATGCAGAATTAAGTCATTTGTTCAAGGTCATACAGTTAATAAGTATCTGAGCCCAAGTTTAAAGTCAGAACAATGAATCTTCCTGCTCTATCCACTGTGCCACCTGGTAAATAATAACTATTAGCTATTGTGATAGATGGAAAGGCCCAAAAGTTCTAGGTATAGGGCAACAGGGCAAATAACAAAATTTGAGGACTTTAAGAGGGCACCAGTAAGTCAGGTTCCAGTGCCGAGGGGTATAGGAAGCATAGTAATGGGTGAGACAATAAGGACCAGAGAACTTTAGAACACAGTAGCAAGCAATGGATAGGAAAGTTTAGAGGTCCTATATCTTGCAAGAAGAGTTACATTTGGTGATTTTTATTTATCCTTGCACATTAAGCATGTGGCAAGCCCAATAGTCAAGCATTGGAGCAGATATGGAGTATGTGACACATATCTTGTCTTTAAGGAGTTTATAATTAAATCCAACAAACATTTAACATTTTGTTAAATGTTTTTTATGTATAGGATGCTTCTAGGCATCAGAGGAAATATGAAGATCAAATAAGACAGTCCCAGATGTAGGGAGTTTTCAGGCAAATATAGGAGTATAAAACACAAATAACTATAATACAAGAGAAGGCATTTGATTGAAATACAGTACTTGGCATGCGAATTTATGAAGTACAAAGGAGTATGTGGGACCTAGGGGAAAGGATTTTTTTTCTGGCCTGAAGAAGAAAACCTTTGGATCAAGAATTTAAAACAAGAAGGAAAATGGGGATCACTCAGTAGAAATCTTTTTATGAATGAGCAAGCTGAGGTTAGGGAGGGGCGATAGGTTGTACAAGACACATAGATATATTTAAGTTTTTTATTTAATTTAAGAAAGATGATAAAATAGGTAGATGGAGTTGGAACGCGTTACTAGACCAAAAACATAGTTGTTAATGAGATAATTTCAACTCACTTCTCACCAGGCTGTGCTTCAAACTCCACCATGGTGCAGAAATTCTGCACCCTGGAAGATCACTCTAACCCTGAGATTCACTTACTGGAGGTATCTAAGTTTCTGGGACCACATCTTGTATTGCTTGGTCCTAAACACATTCCATGGATTTCTTCCCCACTTCTTATCAACTACTTTCTCATCCTGAAGAAATCTTAAAAATTGCTAATTGATGATTTTATCCAGAATTAATAATAAAATCTAGCATTTATTATTTTAAGGCTGACAAAGGGTTTACATCTCATTTTATCTTTCCAACAACTCCAGAAGGTAACAGCAACAACTTTATATAACACTTACTATGTGCCAGACACTATGTTAAGCATGTTATTATTATCTCCATTTTACAGATGAAGAAACTGAGACTAACAGAAATGAAATGATTGGCTAGGGTTACATATCTAATAGGTGACAGAAGATGTATTTAAACTCAAATCTTTCTGATTCCAGGCCTCCACAATATCCACTGTGCTACCTACCTGCCATAAACAAGACCACATTAAAAATAAGATGGTTTTTCTGCTTCAGTAACTCTCCTCCCAAGAATCTGCCTTGTACTGAATTTTATTCTATTGCTACTAATGTCAAAGTAAGTGTTCAATGTGTTATATGTCCATAGAAGCAATAAAGAGAAAGCAAATAAAAGTTGTATTCACTTATATTTGTAATTAAATGGGCAGAGACAAAAAGTATTTTTAAAAGGATCCAATTTCTATCATCCATCTCAATCTAAAAATTCAGGTGTAAATATAATCATACTGCCTTCAGTCAAATTTTTCTCATGAATAAAATATATAGAATCAGCATATGAGTATTAAACAAGATGATTTTAATAAATAATCACATCAGAAAGCACACCCATTATTTGTTACCATTAAGACAACAATTTGATATGTTTAAACTAATTTTTTTTTAAATTGAAAAACCAAGCCACCCTGCCCATCTCAGTAATTCATACCACTTGACATTTTAAGGAGACACTATTTTGCATTAACATGTACTTTTTATGGAGAAACATACTACTTAGATTTGTAAATTGAAAGAGACTGACATTATAAGAACCTAGTCTTAAATCACTCTCTACATTTATTACTCTGCTTGTGTCTTCTAATGTGGTCATTTACAATTTGTTTGAACAAATGAGAAACTTCTGTCAATCACTCAACTTCTGCCATACTGAGAACAAGATTGCCATCTAGTGAATTTCACTTCAACAAATTATTTAATGGTTAGTGCACAACTTGCTTTGCTTTATTCCCATTTGAAAGCAGCTTCGTGATCGCAATATCCAGCTTTAGTAATTTTTGCTTAAATATGCTTAAAATATGATAACATCCATTCATAATACAGAGAGGAGCACTTTATACAATTAACTTCAATAATAAAAGAAAAGAAAAATGAATAAAAATAAAATAGAAGAGATTAACCAATAAAACCAAGTGGATGCAAAATGGTTATTATAGACAAACTTCATTATGAGAATGCCATCTGAGCATTGTTAGAGGGAGGTTGTTCTGGAGTCCTTTTAGTCATGATCTGGATTTGTTTTTTTGTTTTTTTTTTTTTTTTGGCCAAAGATACTGGAGTCATTTCCTTCTCCAGCTCATTTTACAGAAAAAGCAACTAAGGCAAAACTGGTTAAGTGACTTGCCCAGTTACATAGCTAGTAAATGTCTGAGGCCAGATATGAATTTAGATTTAGGCTGACTCTACACCCACTGTGGCACCCAATTGTCCCTAGTAGGAGGTTAGCCAAATCCACATAACAATCCAAAGCAACCACTACTTTTGGCTCTTGGATTATCTGCATGTGCTTGTGAATTCTTATTTGCCTGAGCTTAGAAGGAAGAATGAAATCAGACTGGAAAAAAACAGAACCCTATTTTTGGGTTAGTGTCTATAACCCTATTGTACCGCATCTTTTAACACTTCCATTTGTGCTGGAATCAAAAGTGCAAGTCCAGCCTCCTCACTTATTGCATGTCTATCCCCTCTAGTCTTAGCTGAAGTCTTTGGTGCTAAACTTCTGGAAGCCACAAGTAGTTATAGCCAGCAATAGGGCAAAATACAGGATCAAAATCACCAAACCGTTGTATAAAGAATACAAGTAGAAGTCAGCTTTCAAAGGAAAAAATGGGTAGAAAGGTAGGAAACTGAAAAGACTATTGAATTTGTAGTCAGGAAAGGCTCTAGGTTCAAAATTTACAAATAAAGTTTACTGGCTTTGGGGGTTTGGGGAATATCACTTCCCATTTCTGAATTTCAATTTTCTTATTTACAAAATGTAAATAATATTAGTGCAGTGTTTAACACTGTTGTGAGAACCCAACAGAAATGTGAACACAGCAGGATGCATGTGGTCGGGATGCTGTGTCTCATCTAGAATGAAAGAGGTGAGAGGTAGGGCAAATGAATAGAGAGGGTATACATAGAGTAGAAAAAAGTCAAAGAGGTAAATCACCAACAGATTGTGGACCACATCACAGCTGCTGATTTGGGAGGCAGATATCATTATGGCCACACTTCTGGCCAGGGTGGTCTGAATAAGCTACTCAAAACATATGTCCAAATATGCACTGGTAAAATTACAAAGTGTGTTTAGGATCCAAACTGGTAAAAAAAGGTAATTGTGTTCTGCTGAATGGCAAAAGGGATAAAAGAAATATGAATGGTATCAAATAGTCTAAATGCTATTCAAAATTTTTCATGCTAGATTAATATTATACATAGAGTAGGTTCTCTATAAAACTATATTTACCAAGAACTGACATGAGGCAAACATTCACATAGAAGTCAGAAAAAGCACTACAAAGATCTCTCAAGATCTCCCTGAAGCATTCTGGAATCAATTGTATGACAATGAAGACACTAGCACAGGATCATCTAACATGATGCACCTTTATCAGCAAAGACGGGATACTCTATGAGTGAAGCTCAAAAGAAGCACGAAATAAGCAAATTCATTGTTTTTATTTTTTGCTGTAGAAAAGATATGTTTTCATTTTGATGAATTAAAGTTGTGAATTTTTTTGTTTTTAATAGTATTTTATTTTTCCAAATACATATAAAAGATATTTTCAACACTCATTTTTGTAAAACTTTGAATTCCAATTTTTTTCCTTCTTCCCTTATCTCCCCAAGACAGCAGGTAATCTGATATAGGTTAAATATATGTAGTTCTTTTAAACATTTTCCCATATTTGTCATGTTGTGCAAGAAAAATCAGATTAAAAGGGAAAAAAACCATGATAAAAAAAGAAGCAAACATCAAATTACAACAGAAGGTGAAAATACTATGCTTTGATCCATATTAGGTCTCCATAATTCTCTCTCTAGATGCATAGAGCATTTTCCATCCCAAGTCTACTGGAATTGCCTTGAATCACCGAATTGTTGAAAAGAGACAAGCCCATAACAATCATTAAAACATCTTGTTGTTGCCATGTATAATTAATGTTCTCTTGGTTCTGCTCATTTCACTCAGCATCAGTTCAGGTAAGCCTTTCCAGGCTGTTCTAAAATCAGCCAGAAGTCATGAGCAAGTTTAGAAACATTTCCACTCCAAGTGTTCACATGGACTATTTGTGCCCAACTTGTGGTACAGCCTTTTGAGCTTCTATGGGATCAGTCACATTTAATTCCACTATAACTGGATCCCAACATAGTGCTATCATTTTGGCCTTTTTTGGAGAATGAAGGGCAACAATCAATACTGATCTACTTGTTAGGATGTGATCTGAAGGAAACAAAGTACCACTGTCCTTAAATATCTCTTGAATAACATGACACTGCTTGAAATTATGACTGAGATTTTTTCTTCCTTCTATGATATGTAAGGCAATATAATGCAGTGGAAAGCAGAGACCTGGGTCCAATTCCTGGTTATGATACTTTTTAGTTGCATGACCATGTATCATTTAACATTTCTAAGCTTCAGCTTTCTCATTTATAGAATGGTGAGGGGGGTGGTGGCAACTCTATGCATAATAGAGAGGCAACATGATATAATGGATAAAGAGCCAGCCTTGAAGGCAGAAAAATACTTGGTATCAAGTCTCTTTCGTAACACGGACTCATAGCATGAGCCTGAGAATGTACTTAAATTTTCAGTGCACCAGGCTAAGACTACTGGAAGAAAAGAAGGAAGGGAACACATATTTAAGTACTTAATATATCTCATGAATTTAAGTACCTGTGTGCTAAGTATTCTAAGTCCTTTACAATATTAACTTTTTTAATCCTCACAGCAATTCAGAAGATTAAGTGCTGTTAAAAGAAATCTTTGACAACCCCTTTTCACTAGTCTTTTTTCTTATCTTTTTTTGGTTAATTACAGCTAATTTGTACATATCTGTTTGCTAGCAATCTCCCCCATTATTTGTGAATACCTTGAGGGCAAGGAAAGCCATTTGCATCTTTTTTTGTACCCTCAGCATGTAGCACAATGCCTGACACAGAGTAGGAACTTAATAAATGTTTATTCAGTGACTATTGTTAACTCCATTTTACATTTGACAAAACTGGCACTGAGAGGTTATTATTCAATGTTCTTTCCCCCACTTTTCCATTTTATTGATGTTGTTTCAATTGTGTCTGATTCTTAATGATCTCATTTAGATCATTTAAGTTTTTTTTCAAAGATATTGAAGTGTTTGCCATTTCCTTCTCTAGCTTATTTTATAGATGAGGAAACTGAGGCAAACAGGGTTGTGATTGTCTAGTGTCACACAAGTGTCTGAGGCTAGATTTGAATTCAGATCGTTCTGATTGCAGGTTCAGCACTCTATCCACTGCACCACTTATCTAATTTAGAGTTTTCCCAGATGGTCTCAGCACCCAAAGAATGTGCTGATCTGTATTGATATAGAAAATTCCTTACCAAGAATTCATTATTGCAATGAAATTACAGATCTATTTTAAAAATAGCTATAGCTTACAAATTTACTGTAGGGACCAATGGAGATAATGTATTTAAAGGACCATATAAATATCAGTTATTTATGTCCACAGCACTTAGCATACTGCTGATAGGATTGGATAGATTATTATTAGCTAAACTTGGAAGTGGAATGGGAGGGAAAATTGAAAATGATACATAAAATAGGTATGAGGAATGCTGAGAACAAACTGATCTTTTTACCATTAAGCCAGTTCTGTACACTGTCTGGAATATGGAAAATTAAGATGAAAAAGATTTATTTAGCACTTAATATGGGCTAAGCTTTGTTCTAGATGATGGAGATACAAATACTGTGGTGATCTTATTCTTTTAAAATAAGTAGAATTGTTCTCTCTGGGGGAGAGGTGCAGGTTTCTCGGGGAGGTTTTCTTGGAGGCAGCTTTAGTATCAGTTGAAAGTAATAATCACCTCAAAACGCAGCCAGGTGATAAAAGTTCAGATCTTTTATTGTCTCTAATATAGCCCGGTTAGCTTAGAGCCCTCCGAATGTCTCCAAATCCAAAGGTTCTGTCTTCCACCATCAGCCAGCCAAGTGGAAAATATTCTAGTGAATCTCTCTTGCCTCGGAGAGAGGACTTCTGGCGTAATTCAGCTGAAATCTGACGGAGAGCCTCTGTTTCTTTTATACAAGAGGGAGGAATTGTGAGATACGAGAGAGAAGGATTATGGGTTTTCTCCCATAGTGCTCTCTGGCCCTAATAGCTTTAAGGGAGGTGTGAATTCACAAAGTTACACAGTTAACTTGCCTTGAAGGAGCTTTCATTTTTAACAGGTAATTCAATACATATAGAAGAATAGTGACCAAGGAGGGTGTTTTGGTTTGGAACTATAACTATAGATTGGTTAGTAGCCATAGGGGAGTACTGACACACTATTTCCAGAAGCAGTAGCAGTATTTTTTTAAAATTATGGTTCCAGATCTAGAAGACTGCAGACAGAAAAAGGGGAGGAAAGATGGAGGTGGAGATAGGGAGGGAGGGACAAAAGGAAGGAGAGAGAAGGAAAAAAGGAAGAAGGGAGGAATGGAGAAAGACAGACACAGAGAGATACAAAGAGAGTGAGAAAGAGAGACAAAGAGAGACAGACACACACAGAAAAAGAAGGGGGGAAGAGAGAGAGAGAGAGAGAGAGAGAGAGAGAGAGAGAGAGAGAGAGAGAAGAAAAAAAAAGAAGAGAAGAGGAGAGGAGAGGAGAGAAGAGAAAGAGGCATGGAGATAGAAACACACACACACAGAACACACAGAAACAGAGATAGAGGAAATATGAACATGGCAGAAAAGTGGCTAGTGAGAATGTTTAGTGAGTGAAATATACTGCTGCTCTGACTTCTTCAATAATAAAGATAACATAGTTGGTCACAATCGAGTTAATGTGCTGATTTGGACAGCAACTCATTTTCTGTCATAAATGAAGTGGGGCTTCATAATAGGTCCAGTTTTATTCAATCCATTCTATACAGCTATGTTCAAGTACATAATATGGGACTCAGAAGCATCTATCCTTCTAGACCTCTGGGAAATTCTTTCATCTCAAAAGACTACAAGCATAATAATCAAAAGTCCTTGAGACAGTTATCTAGGAATTTCTGCATGCTGATGACTATGTTCAAAAACGAGCATGTAAGACACAGAAAAGGATAATGAATGAGCAGACAGAGCCCACACACCAAGGACTTAGAATAAGCATGAAGAAGAATTAAGTCATGTGATATATTGACCTACAGAGGGAAATCCTAAATATAGATATCTGATGATTTTCTCTTTATCACAGAGCTAAAAACTTACTGAGCTCTAGTCAATGATGTACTAATTGAACAAAGAGATTTAAAAAAGAGAAGCAGGAAGACTAATTGTGTTCTTTGAGAAACTAATAGATATAGTGTGGCCAATGTGCTTTTGAGTCTCTAACTCCTTTCAAGTTAGGTAAGAAATTAAGAACTTCCTGAGATAATCTGATCTACTTTGATTTATAAGGACCATTAATGAGCAATATTTAATATAGCAGATTTGCCCATAATGGATTCAGAAATGCAACCAATTAAATATAAGTCCCCTGAATATTCAGAATCAAATACTAAGCTGATGTGGAATTGTCAAAAAGAAATCCAGTTCAGCTCACAATAAGAAGCAAAAAAAATTGTGCTCAAGAATACTGGGGCTAAATTGGAAGCAATGCATCTGAGTTAGAGACAAGAGAGAAAAGGGCAGGGATGCTGATTGTGACAGGACCACAAAGCAACAGAAAGAGGTGCAAATCAAAAGATAGAGTTTGACCATCTGCAGCAAAGAGAAGACAAGCAATACAGTAGTCTGAGAAGTTCTATTGATATCTATTAATAGTTCTTCCCTACCTGTTTCCTCTGAATGCAAATAAGCTGTCCTGAAGGTTTTCTTTATTATTGTTCATTAATTTCAGACTCTCTAACACTCCATTTGGGATTTTCTTGCAAAGATACTAGAATAATTTGATATTTCATTTTCCAGCTCATTTTATGGATGAGGAAACTGAAGCAAACAGGGTTCAGTGACTTGCCCAGAGTCACACAGCCATAAGTTCCTGAAGCTGGTTTTGAACTCAAGAAAATGAACCCTTCTGATTCCAAGTCTGGCACTCTACCTACTGCACAATCTAGCTGCCTTCTGCATTACCAATCGTCTCAGATTTTCTTACATAGGTAAAACTATAGTATTCTGCAACAAATATAAAATTATACATATCAACAAAGGGATTTGACATAAGCAAGGAATTAAGAGTGATTACAAATGGTCTCAGTGCCCAAAGCAAGCCATATGCCAAGCATTCCTTTTTTCTCTAACTGTGTATTCTTAAACTAAACCATCTAGATTGCCCAGGGTGAAAAATGTATAGGTCAGAAAACTTACATACAATATACAAAATAAAGGAACAAAATTATCTATCATTCTAAGATCCAACAAGCTTTCTTTTGGTGATCTTCCATTAAATGAATCTATCAACTAGTAAAGATTAATTGATTAGTATGCACACCATTCTAGAGTACTAGGGGGAAAGGGGTAGGAAAAAGAGATTTAGTTGTGGCAACTTATATAGTGCTTTAAAGTTTGCAAAGTCTCTTACATATATTGTCTCATTTCAATCTTACAATAAGCCCACAAGGTCAGTGTTGTTGTTGCTCAGTCATTTTACAGTCCTGTCCAACTCTTCATGATCCTACTTGGGAGCTTCTTGGCAAAGATACTGGGTTTGCCATTTTCTTTTTCTGCTCATTTTATAGATGAGAAAACTAAGACAAATAGGGCCTAAGGTCACTCGCACAATTAGTAAATTCTGAGGCCAAATTTAACTCACAAAAATGAATCTTCCTGACTCCAGGCCCAATAGTCTATCTATTGAATCACCTGGCTACCCATGAAGTCATATGATAGGTATGATTGTTCTTTTACAAATGGAAAAACTGAGCTCAGATGACATCTAGTGACACCCAAGGTCACACAGCTAGTAAAGGTATGAGGTGGGATTAGAACTCAGATATTCCAAATTCCAAATCCAGAATCCAAAAATCTTACAATAAATTAAATAGCAACAAAGAACTGTACTGTGATTAAGGCTAGGTAATAAGAATTAAAGGAATTTGAAGAAAAAAGGGATTCTGACAGAGTGAAATAACCAAGAAAGGTTTCATAAGTGCCATGGCATTTGAGCAGGTTCTTGAACAATACAGCATTCATCATAATGAATCCATTAAATGGGAGAAATGCTAACTTTCCATATGGCACCTAAGGCAACATTCCCAGAGGAATAGGAATAACCAGGCAAAATCACAGAAACATGACCTACTAAGGAAACAAACTCATTGTTATTCATCTACCTCCCAGTAGGTTTTTCCTAAAACATTTAAGACAGAGATGATGCTTCTCAAAATTTTGCTGGGTAGAGAAGAAGAATTTGACAAACCTCCTTTAGTGATCCATTTAGCTACTTAAAAATCCTTCCTATCAGGAAGTGCTTCTTTTTATTGATGAAAAATTACAATCCTATTCATGTGATGGATTTATAATGCCTTTGAATTTCACATTAAAGACTAATTTAAAACATTTTTTAGCTCATAATGTCCTTCTGGGCTATGTACAGCTGTTATAGGTTCTGTTTTATGGAGTTTCTGATGTTTACTTTTCCTTTGTTAAAAAGAAGGCATATGAGTTAACTGCCTAGCAAGGTTACAGAAATAGTTCAGGATTGGTAAAACCCTGAAATGAGTAGACAGGGCTTTGGTGTAGGCATTATGCTCATTCCTAAGTGAACTGAATCTTCAGAGGTAAAGAGAGGATGGGTGTCTTCCCAGGTAAAGAATAGCAATCTCCATGGTAAAATAAATACCCCCTCTTTGGAAAAATTGGAGGACAATCTTTGAAAAATTCAAAATATCTATTCTAATTTGGAAGGGGAAGGATATTATATATGAAGGGGGTTATTAGCATAAGGTAACATTTTGGGGCTATTCAGACATGAGAGTCAGGTAACTTTGCTATTTAACATGCTAATCAGCTTCATCTCAGTAAGACCAAGGAGGAAAAAAGCTTATCCTGAGATTCATTTCTCATATTTTAGATAATTACTTAAAGATTAGGGATCATACGTCTGCCACTTCTTATACATGAACTCATCAGCAATAAAAAGAGACCAAAGTTCATAAAATGCTATTTTCCTTCATCTAGACCAATAATTCCCAAGCTTTTGTTTGTCATTGACCTCTTTGGCAGTCACCAGATTCTTCAGAATAATGTTTTTAAATTACGGGAGATACTAAATGTTAGTTAGAGGGTATTAACAATAAAGATACAATATTTTTTCCTATCCAATTACATGGACTCCCTGAAATACATCCACAACATCCCCTCCCAAGTAAAAATCCTCAGATCTAGAGTTATTCTCTATTCCCCCACCCAAGGAAAGGAAGAAAGAAAGGTGGGGGAATAAAAGAAATCAAAAGAATTATAACTATAAGAAAAGTAGGCACAATTTTAGGTTTGCTGAAGGGTCCCTTGGAAAAAAATACCAGATATTTAAATCTTAAACTTAGTTCAGTTGAAAATATTGTTCAGCATGTTGTCTGGGCTAGGTGTGCCCTATTTCATCTACTTCACGTATACAATTGTTATTAATACTATTTTGCATTATTTAACTGTCTCCTGTATGTGAGTTCTGTCTCCTTAATAAGAGGGGCAGAAGCTATTTTTATAATTTTTTGGTGTTTCTGTATTCCTATGATATTTGTACTACCACACTGGCCTCCACTCAGGTACTTAATTCATATTTGATAGGTTGAATTATTCTATTTGCTCAGGTGAATTCTTTTGATCTCTCATATAAATATCCCTTTTTTATTGAATGTATATAGAAGTCCTGCTCTTAGTTGATGACAGACATTGATTTATTAACTCAAAGGAAGAACTTTTTTATTTATTTATTGCTGTTTCCCCAAATTTACCAAGACCCTGAAGAAAGAATGATATGGGTCATGATTCAATGTCTTAAAACTCCAATACTCATCAGCTTATGGTACTATTCCACAATATAATTCAGTTGAAAAATAGACCTGATATACCCAGCATATCAATGTTAATCTACCACCACAAAAAATAAAAATATAAAAACAGAATGGCTCATAAATAAACTCAGCTAGCTGGAAAGAAGAAAGATTAACCAGTGGTCTAAGCAACTAATCTTGTACTTAATCTTTATATTTAAGACTATACTGAGCAGATACAAAGCAATTAATGAAATATATAATTTTATATGACTGTATTTAAGGTGACTGCCAATGTTGATGGAAATGTTAAAAGAGTAGGTGTTGAGGACAATGATTTAATTAAAATGTAACACAATGTAGGTCACCAATTTGTGACCTACAGGACAGGAAAGACTATATAACTATGACAGGAAAGAATATAACTCCTTTAGGAATGCTGAAATAGGAATAAAGTCCATCCTTGAAGATTATGCAAAGTTCCAGTCAGTCTCAAAATAAGGAATCCTACAATTGTTGAGGGTTCTTTCCTCCAAAGTTGAGATGTTTTATTATTGATTCCTAAATATTCATTTTTTCCTCCTCAAAACATCACATAATTAGTCTATGTAGCCCTTAAATAGATTAGAATTCATTCATTTTACTTTGAGAGTTTTATGATGACTCTAGATTTATGTATTCAATCCAACATGTATGAGGAACCAAAGTTTGTATAAACAGTTCCTGTGTCATGGAGCTCATAGCCAAATGAAAAATAATACACAGAGATGAAAATGATACATAATATTATGATATAACATTTATAGATCAGAGGAGAGTCTTGAGGAGTCAAAAAACAAAAGAGGGAACCATGATTCTATATGACTCTGATTTTACAACAGGAAAAGATCATAGAGATTATTCAGTCCAGCAGTCATTTTCACAGTAGTGAAACTGAGATCTATACATGTCAGCTGACTTGACAAGATTACTCAAAAAGTAAGTAATAGACGTGGAATTCAAGCTTAGTCTTCTGCCTTTAAGTTCAGGCCTTTTTCTATAGTAGCACAGTAGATATCTCATCACCTTCCACTGTTTTCTGCTATTTTCAATCCCTTTAATTAATATTACTGCCAAATGAAAGTTTATCTCTTTATAGATCATTGCTTCCCAGTTTGGGTTTAGGAAATCTCCAAAAATGGATAACTGAAAAGTAGGAAACTCCATGAGAGTGGGAAGATTATTTCAAATATGATGTTATGTAATGGACTAGAGAGACTTGAATGATATAATTAGAAATGTGATCAACTGTGGAAAAGCACTGTGATTTTTGAATAGAAGAATGATATGATCAAAGGACATTTGAAAGATTACTCTGCTAATGTGGAGGAAGGATAGCTTAGAGAGGGGACAGATTAAAATTAGAAAGACAGAAGACTAAGAAATAATCCCTGAAGTCAGAGGAGTGAATGAAAAGAGAAGAGATTCTAGGGGACAACTTTAAAGAATACTCATGTTTAAAGGACGGGGGAACATATAGAACTAAAAGAGGAAAAAGAGAAGGGAAAAGTGAACTGGGTACATAGGAACACAAAAGCCAAGGGAGAAGAGGTTCAAGGATCAAATAATCAAATGTCATTTGAACTTTGCTGAGAACATCATGCCTTCCTCATGCTATTCTGATCAAGTAAATCATCATCATCACCATCATTAGCTTTTGATACTCAACATTCCTTAACTCCTTGACTTGCCTCTCCCCTTTGATTGGAAGGCTGGAGGGCAAAGCAATAAATTGCCAAAGCCTACCTTTATAGAAGATAACTTTCCATTTTTCATTAGTGCATTTTAACTTCCTTTTATAAAGTGTTTTCCTCATTAACATGTGAGATTCTCGAGATCAGGGATTGTCTTTTGTCTCTTTTTGTAATCATAGCACTCAGCACAGTACCTGGAACACAGTAAGTATTTATTAAGGTGAATTGAATATAGAGAGTTTATGATAGGGATGGAAGAAAAAGATTATTGTGTTTGGTGATAAGAAAGAAAAAGATGCCAGCTTGATGGAGTGGCTTGGTCAATAGAAGGATTTTGTTAGTTTGGTGGTAATAATTGTTGTTATTGTTAAAAATGCTCAATCTATTCAATGAATAAAGAAGAGATTAAAGATTCCTGAGATTGAGAGAATGATTAGTTGACCAAGAATAAAGGTAAAGTCATCAAGGATACATGCAGGTAAAAGATTAAATTTAGCAAATAAGGGAGACAACCCCTGAGACTACAAAAAAGAAGTTGAAAGAATGAAAGAAGTGGAGAAGTGAAAATGAGACAATATATATAGAATAATGTTAATCTTGTCAGTGAAGTAGGAAATGAGATTTCTACTGAGACTGATGAAAGTATAATGGCAGATTTGAGGGGGGAAAAAGAGAAGATGTGGAAATAGCTATTCTGTTAAGTGTGATAGTCCATAAGAGATTATTGGCACACAGCAATGCCCTCTAAGAGTTTATATGCTATTGTGAAAGAAACAACATGAATACAGATACATAAAACTGAAATGTGTAAAAAAAATTCGGAGGTTTGTGGGATACTAGCTACAAGAAGAATTATGATAGGCCTCTTGTGGAAAGTAACACTTGAGCTGAGCTTTGAAGGAATTAGGGAATTTTAAGGATGAAAGAGGGGAGTGAATTCATTCCTAAAATAAAGACAGCTTGTATAAAGACACAGATATTAGAAATAGACTGTTGTGCATGGAGAATGGCGAGCAGACTAATTTCACTGAAATGTAGAATACATGATGGAGAATGGTGTGCATTTAAGCTGGAGTCCAATTGTGAAGAGGTTTACATGCCAGAGGGGTTTGTATTTTATCCTACAGGTAAGAAGAAAACACTGGAATTTCTTTTCAGTAGCATGACATGTCTAGACCTATGCTTTAGCAATATCAATTTGGCAGTCATATGGTGAGTGATATGGAGAGCAGAGAAAAAGAATACCATAAGATAAAGAAGAATTGAGCATACTAAAGGATATGGTGACATGAACCCAGATAATAGTCAAAGACTGCTAAAAAAAAATTCTACAAACAAGAAGATAATATTAGAAAGGTTAGAATATTGATAAATTGGGATTGTTTCTGAATGCCAGGTTAGGGACTTTGGCATTTATTAAGTAAACAATAAAGGCTGCTATAAAACTTTCAGAAAAATGACAAATTTGCTTAAATTTTAATACATGATGAACCCTAATGTAGCAAAAATAATAAATGAGTGAATGTTGGGAACATGATGATGATGGTATAGCATTTTCCTGCAAGTGGCAATTGGAAACCTTTATCATCAATGTGCCAAAAGAGGGCAAGTTTATAATTCTGATGACTTTAATATTAGCGTAGACTCAGACTAATAGACATGGCAGGAAGTCCTTGGGAGAACTATAGGGTTAGAAATAGTAGCAACAATAGTCATTTACTATTGATGACTTGTACATGCCATATCCTTCTCATCCCCAACACTCTCTTCCATTTACCTAAACACAACAAAATTTCATGGATGCACCTTCATAGCAAATATTGGCATTAGGATAAGACACAGATAAGATATGAGAGTGGTGAGGGCCATGAGTGTTGCAGAATGCTGGATTGATCATAGGCTTATCCTCCTCAAGCTAAATATTCCCATTCAACAAAAGTGGTAGCTCCAAGGCAAAATAAGTAGCTACCTGTCAAGAGATTAGAGTGCTTCTCTAAGTAGAACAGTTTATTGCTAACTTGGAGGGAAAATTAAGCCAAAATACAGTAGGCAACAGTTGTACAGAAAAGGAATGGGCAGCTTTCATATTGGGTGTACAGCATTGCTTTGTTCATCTGGGTCAGAACATTTACAAACATCAAGACTGGTTTGATTAAAATATTGGGGAAATTCAAAAGCTACTAAATGAAAAATGAGAGCTTAACAGGGTTCACAAGCAAAAATAATTCACTCACCTCAAAGAAAGCAGTATTTAATTAGACTAAAAGTAAAATACAAGTGAAACTTAAAGACAAGCAGGATTTTTGGCTCAGTAGAAAAGCAGATGAAATTCAGTTTTATGGTCGTAGTAACAATTCAAAGTACTTTTATGATGCCCTATATTGGTCAGAGACCTATGGTGCATCTCAACTACTTAATGCTAATGGAGCTACATTGATTAGTGATAAGGACATTATCCTAGAAAGACAGGCTCACTTTCATGATCTCAACAGAAGATCATCAATCAAAGTAGAAATCATTGATCATTTATCTCAGATTGAAGAAAATATTTCCCTAGTTGAAGTTCCAATTGAAGAAGAGATTTTGGATATTATGAGGCTCTTTTCATGTGGCTAAAAACCTTATACTAATTTTATTTCAGATGAAATTTACAAAGTATATGTGTGAGGGGCCTAAGGGAGTATGAATGTTCATTGCTCATACAAAAGCTGATGGAAATTTTACATAGCAAGAGACTCCCCAGGAGTCCAAGGATATCTCCATTATCCATCTCTATAAGGGAAAAGTGAATCGAATGTCCTGTGACAATCACAAGGATACTTCTCTTTTAGTCATTCCTAGGAATATTTTTGCCAGAATCCTCCTTAATAATTAAGTTTATGGAAAATTAGGTCAAAATTTGGTTATCAGAGAAGTTCATCAGTATTGTACATCAATTTCACAATGGCATGCTTGCCCAGGTTCTGGATAGTGGACAATGCTTTTGCACTTTTCCACTCACAAATGGAGTGAAACAAGGCTGTGTGCTTGCTCTCATGCTTTTTCCCATAATATCTGTAGCTATGTTGTCAAGCATCAAGGTCAGACACCACCTGGATGGTAAATTCTTCAACTTGAAAAGACTACAAGCCAAAACTAAAGTAGAGGGAATGTTGGTGCATGATGTTTTGCTTGCAGATGATTATGTATTCAATAAAGCCTTTGAAGCTAAGTTGCAACAAGTATGGATCAATCTCTGTTGCTTATGTTAATTTTGTCCTAATGATACTAAGAAAACATAGATGCTATATCAGCCAACAGTTGATAAAAAAGGACAGAACAGAGCCAAGGACAGATCTCTGGGACACTTCATTAGGGACTCACCTTCCCTCTAATTTCAGATTGTTATAATCTTTGAGATTATACCCTATATAATCTGTACCCTAACTGTTAGTACTTATTCAGGTAGAATCAGCAGCAGACTCTAAATCAAGGATTCCCAAAGTCTGGAGGGACACATCTCAAATGGGAAGAAGTTTTAGGTTCATTGCGTAGCAGTCATGTTCACTATTATTCAAAATGAAGGATCAGCTGACCACTCTCCCCCAAATTTCATTCCAATAAATTTGTCTTCAGCTATGCAAATTTTATGCACAGGTTGCCTTTTATTACTCTGGTGTAACAACTGATTTACCAAAAAAAAAAAAAAAAAAAAAAAAAAAATCCATTTAGAGAGAATTTGTGCTAACTTGTGAAGTCCAATAAACTTCACAGCTCTCAAAAATCAATTCACTTTCTCCTATCAACCCTCTAGATAACTGCAAAATTTATATCTCAAAAGCACAGATTTAGTTAAGAAGTTAAGATTTGACATTTAAAATCTTTTACAAACTGGCTCCAATTTACCTTGTTGGGTGTATTTCACTTCACTGTTGTTTGATTTTATCTAGCTCTTTGTGAATGTGTGGACCATAGCATGCCATTGTTCATAGAGTTTTGTTGGCAAAGATACTGGAATGGATTACCATTTCCTTCTCCAGTGGATTAAGGCAAAAAGAGCTTAAATAACTTGTCTGAGTCAGAAGCCAGATTTGAATTCAGTTCTTCCTGACTCCAAACCTAGCCCTCATCCCCCTATTTACCTGCTTTCTCTTTACTTAACTCTCCCCTCAAAACTCCATGTGGTAGCTAAACTGACCCATTTGCTATCCCTCTTTACATGACATTGCATCTGTCCCTAATATACTTTGCGTAAACTGTCCCCTACATTTATATGTTCTCTCATCCAACCAGTGATTTTCATGGATTCTACAATTTCCTTGAAGAATCCGTTAAGATACCATTTTCTGCATGAAGCCATTCCTAATTTTCTCAATGCTATGCCAAGCCAGGCCCCCTAAAACAACAAACTGCTGTGTTTTTACTTATTTGAATACATGTCTTATCCACTCTTTGGAATAAAAAATCCTTGAGGGGAAGAATGTTTTGGTAAGATCTTTCAATCCCAGTGTCTTTCACAGTATCTGGCAAAAAGTAGTCATTTAAATAAATGTTTATTAAATTAAATTAAGTTGGACCATCATAATAAGATTTCAGTTCATTAATTTGGTTCTGGGGTTACTGGAAATATAAGAAAATGATATTTTTCTTATCTTTTCTCAAGTTAAAAAAGCATATTTGTTATAGTTAAGACATTCATGTGACAAGTACCATGACTACATAAAGAAATAACCATGCTTGCATATGTATAAATGTATGTATGTGTGTATTAGAAATATATTAAAAGAATCAAGGTAACAATTTGTTACATTCAATTGATGGTTCCACCTCAATATTAAAGAGCTTCATGGCTTTTAATGATCGAAAAATTATTCAAACATTAAAAAACAATTTTGTGTAATTATTTGGAGTCTGCTTTCATTTTACAAACAACAATTTAAAATAAATCCATTAATGTTATTTGGTAAGATTTCTTACAAGTAAATGGCTCTATATCATGCACTGACATTTGATTTAATATCAGAAAATATGCTTACCTACCAGCAATGCATTATGAAGGAAAATTAAGAAACTTGAAGCGATTATTTCCATTACTGGCAGTGTGTCTTTAATAACAAAGGAGGGAGCACTAGAAAGATATAATTTCATTTCTTCAAAAAGCACTTATCAGGCACCTACTGTGTTCATAAGATTACCACCAGGTTAGTCAAGAATTGTTATTTCCTTTGCTCCATCATCAACTGTTCAATTCAAGAAAAATGTATCAGGCAACTTTGTACAAAACATTCTGCTAGGTGTAGGGGACAGACTAGAGAAAAGAATGAAATACTCCCTATCTCTGAGGAGGTTATATTTGATTACTGAATAATGTTTTCTGAGATCTCAGCTGAATTCAAGTATCTGTGCAAAGACAATTGGTATAACTGGGAGCATATTCTTTGAATAAGATGCCTTTTATGTTCTTAAGAGATAACATTGACAAGCTTTCAAATATACAGAAAAGGGAGACAAAGAAAGCAAGGGAATTGAAGACTACAATATGTAAGGGCTAGTTAAAATAAAAAGTGGTGTTTACCCAAAAGAAGAAACAATTCAGAGTGGATGTATGACATGAAAGTTTCCTTCAAGTATTTGAAGAGTTGTCATCCATGAAGAGGGATTAAATTTGTCTTTCTTCATACCAGAGGTCATACTTAGGAACAAATGATGGAAGCTGAAGAGAAACAAATGTCATCTGGAGAAAAATATCATCAGAATTATTCTTGAGTAGAAGGAAGTATCTTGGAAGGGAATGGCTTTCTCCATTAACTAGAATTTTCCCTAGAACTCTTAGTTGATTGGGATTCTCCTGTCTAATCCCAACTCAAACTTCACCATATTTCACAACTGCCAAGGAAGACCCTATTGCCACTGCAGATCTCTTCCCATAATACAGTTGCCTACAAGAGTTATTCATTCAATTCTTGACTTTGTAGAATCCATAACATTTATTGCTTCTCTTTGCATCTCAGGAAGATCATGTAAAGGATCACTGCTATGTATATAAGTGGGTATTGCCAACATATTGGAAAATGGAATTGATGTTCATTACTAGATAAAGAACCAAGAGAAAGCATCCAATTCTCAATATAAAAATCCAGTCACTTCAAATGATAAAGGTGAAGCACTTTGTCCATGGGCACAGAACTGAAAAACAACAAGGTCAAGATTCAAACGCAGGTCTCTTGAGTGATAATAATAATTACCATTTATATAGCACTTATTATGTGCCAAGTTCTTTACAATTATCATATCAACAATCGTTGGAGGTAGATGCTATCATCCCCATTTTATAGATAATGAAATTGGGGTAGATAGAGGTTATGACATGTCAAGAATCACACAGCTAGTAAATATGAGTCTGAATTTGAATTTGAGTCTTACTGAATCCAAGTCTAACCTATCATACTATCTTGCTGACCCCAGGACTTTTTCCAAATTTTATATGGAATGATTAGAAATTACATAATCATGGCAATTATATAATCATTAGAAATTGTTACCATAGTGAGCAATTTATTGGTTGTTTTGATACTCATAAATTCCTTTATCTTCTCAGTGATTCATTAGTTACATTGAATAACGCCTTTACAATTGATTAATCAACAACTATTAAAAAATTTTCCTTAAGTAGCTTGTTAATATTCTTAGCATTTTTATAAAAAGAGAGTTTGTAAGCATTGCTCATTTTTATAAATACTCTTTACTTAATTCTTGGTTTACTAATTTTTAAACCTGTGTCATGATTTATTTCATAAAACCAAATGCACTGAATTAAATGAATTTTCAGGTTGAGATCCAGCATTTGTTAGCAATGCCTAATCACTGAGTGTGATATTATAGTCTGGCTCTATTGTATATTATACATTCTCAGATGAAAAGTAAGAAGAAGCTGTTCTCTTTAACCAACCAAAATTTCATGATAGCCAATTATGTGGCCAGGGAAATAATTTCACACACATACATATATGTATTATATGTATATACATATATATGTTTATATATGTGGGTATATATATATATATATATATATATATATGTGTGTGTGTGTGTGTGTGTGTGTGGTGTGTGTGTGTGTGTGTGTGTGTGTGTGTATATATATGTGTATATATATATATATATATATATATATATATATATATATATGTATGTATGTATTTGGACCAACACTTAGCAGCTATGTGACCCTGGGCTAAAAGTCTTTAAAATTTTTTCCAATTCTATATCTTCTATTCTATGGTCCACTTCTGTGCAAGGAACAAAAATTGTATTACTTCATACCTAATTTTAAATAAATGGTTACAATTTAAATTTCTTTGGAAAATTCAAATGACTAACATTTTTATTTCTTTAAACAGACTATTTCAATAATCAGATGTTCGAAGTATTCTTTTTTTCTTCAGGAAGCATCTCCTAAAACCCTAATAAAACATCTTCCATCATAACTGATAACTAGAGTAGAAGTGTAGAGGGAAATTGTGTTGTGAACAAAAGGCTGGTTTAGCTGAATGGATTCACCAAATTAGAAAAGATTATAAATAAATAAATACAAAAACGCAGTGCTCTGGAGATTAATTTAATTTAGCTCCTTCCCTGGAAAGCACTCAGAATGATAGGGGTGGGAGGGGATGGGGGAAGAAAAAGATCGATTCTTATTTAGAGCAACTGACAGCAATTGAAATTGAAATGTTCATATGAAAGAGAAAACCATTAAAAACTGCAGGTGATTTGACAATTCCACTTTTATCATGGTTTACAGTGTTATTTTAGGTAACATAATATGCAATGTCTAGCAGGTCAATTGACAAATTCAGAAAGCTCTCAACATTAAGAAAAGTGCATGAATAGGCATTTTGTGGATTGGAAAATCTGGGTGGATTTGATAAAGCAAACTTCAGAACAATGTGAGCTGAACCTCTGCTATGTCAACTATTAAGGCAGTGTTCTAAGCAGTTCCATCGTTCTGGCTGAAGTGGCCCTTTCTTTTTGAAAGCCTCAATTTTCAGGCTTCTGTAACTTGCTCAAAGAGTAACATGCTGAGATGCAATTTAAAATACTGCCCTATGTTATACAACGTGAAATCAACAGGAATGGGGGGAAAGGTGTTCTGCATTGTGCTTTTGTCTGATTCGTGGAGCCTCTAATAGACACTGAGATGGAACCAATTCAGGATTTAGGCTTCTAAGTGGGGGTAGGGCACAGCTTTTATTCTTTTATTTCCATAGAACATAGTGAGATAAAAGACTATTTCCATCTTGAGGTTTTTGAAAATGTTAGATATTTTGTAAGCATAGGGCAGGGATGAATTTATCACCAGATTAGAAAAGATTATAAATAAATAAATATTTTTTAAGAACACCAGGAATGAATATGAATCTAAATTCAGTGAAACATTTAAGCTTCTCTATATAAAATAATCTTTTTTTAAAAATCTAGCCTCTTCTGTTAATCATAATCTACAAAGTCACTGACCTCAGAGAACAAAGGAGAGGGAGGAAAGAATAGATGAAGGATATAGGATCTATTTTGAATAGTGTTGGCCATTTAATGATGTCTCTAATGTGACCCACTCTTCTGAAACTTATTCTTTGTGCTTGCCTTTATCTCCAATCACCTCCATCCCTCAGTGGTCTCCCAGGTTATCACCTGTACTTTACTTGCTTTCCTTCCCCTTGCTGACCCTACAGTTAACCGGATCAACAACACACTGCCTTCATCCCTTGCTATTATGTACTACCATTACTTATAGCTCACCCAAAGTGACACAGCTACTGAGTCTGAATCAAAATTCTAGCTCCTGACTCCTGACTCCTGTCTCCAAGCCCATGGCTATGACCACTATTCATTCCACACTCCTTAACTTGAGCTATAAGTCAGTCAGAATGTCATGCAGTCAATGAAGCACTACCTGCAGAGCCTTTTGTCTGTTATCTAACCCAATTACACCTTGCCAAGACCTATTGGTCTAACTGGGAATAATAAAGTTTTGTAAAATGACAAAAAAAAGTGTATGTGTGTGTGTGTGTGTGTGTGTGTGTGTGTGTGTGTGTGTGACAAACATTTATTAAGGCATCTATAATGTGAGAAGCACTGTGCTAAATGGTGGGGATACAAAAAATAGGAGATTGTTCCTGTCCTCAAGAAACCTACAATCTAATGGGGAAGACAACATGCCAAAAATATAGGCAAAGCAGGTTACTTATATGAGGAGCTAAGTGACACAGTGTATAGAGTACAAGGCCTAAAGACAGGAAGATTCATCTTCCTGAGTTCAAATCTGACTTCAAACAATTACTAGTTGTATGGGCAAGTCACTTAATTCTATTTGCCTCAGTTTCCTTATCTGTAAAATCTGGAGAAGGAAATGGCAAACTATTCCAGTATCTTTGAAAAGAAAAACCCAAATTTTTCACAATTTGATATAATTTCTACCTGTGCAATCATGTAAAATATTTTCATGTTACTCATTTTGTACACGAAAATATGGAGAAAAAAAGGAAGAAAGAGAAAAATTAGTATTTTTGATCTGTATTCAGATTACATCAGTTCTTTCTCTGGAGAAAGATTGTATTTTTCATCATGAATCCTTTGGGATTTCTTGGATCATTATATTGCTAAGAATAGCTAACTCCTTCCCATTGTTCATCATACAGTATTGTTACTATGTACAGTGTTCTCCAGGTTCTTCTTACTCACTTTGTATCAGTTCACAAATGTTTTCCAGGTTTTTCTCATTCATCCTGCTTGTCATTTCTTATAGCACAACAATATTCTATCATAATCATATGCCACTCAAAACCTTTAAAAAGTATTACATATGTAATTGAGGAAAAATTTTAAAAAGAACCGTTTGTTTAATCAATACCTATTCCACTTCATGTGGAGTCAAAAGGACCCAAGTGCAAGTTCTAACAATCCTCCTTACCACCTATGTGACCTTAACAAACCCTCTTTACTTTTCCAAGCCTCCCTTTCCTTATCAAGAGCAAGATTGGTCCTTTTCCAGATCTAGATTCTTGGATATTAAACATCTTGTAGAAATTTTCTAATTCAAAGTAATCTTTCCATTCTCATAGAGCACTCACTGAGTATATGACTCATATTGTATAATGCAATGTATTGATGTTGGTTGTTTGCTCCTATATATGGGCCTCGTTTATCTAATTGAATTGTAAGCTTTTAGAGGAAAAGAAATGACATATTTCTTTGTACCTTATCTAGTACATAGCATAATATCCAGCACATATTACTTATTCAATTAGTATCTGTTCAATACGTGATTGGATAAGGCTTTGCTTCTTCTTTATATCATTTGTTTTCAGTATAGTCCCATTTGAGCAAATGTTCCCCAGAACTCTAATTTTCTAATTTTCCCCCTTCTGACGCATTTAGTCTGGGGAGATAACCCTGATATCTAGCCACTGTCGTAAGGCTACTGAGGACACTGCCATCTAGGCATGGTCCCCAGAAAAAAAGGAATGTTTGTTTAAGTAATATATGTACAAAACATATACTCCAATAAAATGTCAATTCCTTGAAGGTACAGATGGTTTTATTTTTGTCTTTTACAAGGTCTAGCCCATATATAGTCACTATAAATGTCTACTGAAGTGAATCTTACCCCCAAGAGAGGGTACAATCACTTCCCTTAATTACTCAATGGCCTGTAGGAGATCATGAGACTTAAGTTGGCAAAAAACCCTATTCCCACCTCCATATATTATAAAAGACAACGAGTTTTAGTGACTTACTTATGGTTATACAGCTAGTTACAAAAATACTTAAGGATATCTCTCTGGATAGGCATTCTGCCTGAGCTGCTAGGAGACAGAACACATTTCAAATAGGTCTGTGAAGAAAATACAACAGAAAAGTATGGGAATAATTCAGCTCAAGGCTAATTTTAGTTGAAAATACTCTTAAGCTAATTAAACCACTTAAACCTTAACTAGGTCAGAAGAAAATGAGTGTTGGGTAAATAACAAACACTATGAAAGCTGCTAGAATCCTGTCAAGAGTATGAGTTCTTGTCAGAGTCAGTGAACAAATATCGTTGACTGACAGGACCACCATTTGACAGAAAAGTTCTCTTCAAACCAATTAGCTTAAATTAGATGAGTCTAAGCTTAATAAAAATCCAATTTAACAGCAATTTTTCCTAACTATTTTTATTCATTATAATAATTAAATAAGTTACTGACTTACAAATAAGAAAGTTTTACTTTTTGTTTCCAACAAACATATCTTAGAGTGTCCAGTTTTCTCAGATCCCATGGTTCATCGAAGAGGCCATAAGAACTCATAATACTTGGTCCCTTCTGGCATCAGGAAGTTGCAATGATACTCTTGAATGGGATTTGAAGAGTTTATAATAAGCGTCACTAGAATAGAACCCTGAATATTTTAGAGTTTTTTTTGTAGCCTGCCAAAGCTTCAAACACAAGACTACATAAATGCTAAGTGCTTGTTAAATGAGTTATGTGTTTTATTCATTCTTAAAGTTCTCTATCATAACACCCTTATCTGCAGAATGGAAATAAATTTAGTCATCTTTCTTTAGTAAATTGTTAGTTAAATTGTGGGGGGGAATCCAAGCATTATGCAAATTTTAGCCATGATTACTAATGGGTTCTTCCCCCCCTCCATTTATATCTGCATAAATAGAACAATTGCTGTTGTCACTTGAAAACAGATGGAGTTTTTAAATTTAAAATTAATGTAGATGGTTGATGCAATTTGTGAGTGTCTTGGTTTCTGTCCATACTCCCTCTCAACATCCCTCCCATTCCCCCTACAAAGCTGTGATTTTGTGAGAATTTCTTTAGTGGTAGACTATTAAATGTTACCCATCAAAACTGTAGCAGTAGGATTTGAGGGCAGGGACTATTTTTCTTTTATCTTTGTAGTCCTAGCAATGAATATAGTGTCTGGCACATAGTATATATATTTAATAAATATTTGTTTATTTGTCTGTTGGATTGTGCTACTGTTTTTTTTTTTTTGTAGCCTGCCAAAGCTTCAAACACAAGACTACATAAATGCTAAGTGCTTGTTAAATGAGTTATGTGTTTTATTCATTCTTAAAGTTCTCTATCATAACACCCTTATCTGCAGAATGGAAATAAATTTAGTCATCTTTCTTTTGTAAATTGTTAGTTAAATTGTGGGGGGGAATCCAAGCATTATGCAAATTTTAGCCATGATTACTAATGGGTTCTTCCCCCCCTCCATTTATATCTGCATAAATAGAACAATTGCTGTTGTCACTTGAAAACAGATGGAGTTTTTAAATTTAAAATTAATGTAGATGGTTGATGCAATTTGTGAGTGTCTTGGTTTCTGTCCATACTCCCTCTCAACATCCCTCCCATTCCCCCTACAAAGCTGTGATTTTGTGAGAATTTCTTTAGTGGTAGACTATTAAATGTTACCCATCAAAACTGTAGCAGTAGGATTTGAGGGCAGGGACTATTTTTCTTTTATCTTTGTAGTCCTAGCAATGAATATAGTGTCTGGCACATAGTATATATATTTAATAAATATTTGTTTATTTGTCTGTTGGATTGTGCTACTGTTTTTTTTTTTTTTGTTTTTTTTTTATGAAACCTCTTAATTCTGAACTCTATTTCAATGTTTGATACTACTTGGCAAAACTCAACATGGCAGATAAAAAAAGCTGATATAATACTGAGTTGTATTAAGAAAAGCAGAAGGAAGAGGCTTAGTCACACTGCTACTGTGTTCATTTCTGGCACTACATTTATAAAAGGATATTTCTAAACAGGAGAGCATCAGGAGGAAAGCAAGCCAGAATTAGAATGACCTGAACTGGGGTCCAAACCATAGAAAGATTGGTTGAAGGAATTTAGTAAAGTTACCCTGGAGGACTCAAATGTGAAGGGAATTCAAGTATATGAAAGGCTATCAGGTAGAAAAGGAATTAGCTTTGCCTTGTTTGACCTCACAGAGAAGAATGTCAACAACAACAACAAAATGGTAAAAATGACAAACAGGCAAAGTTAGGTTCAACTGATGTCAGGAAAAACTTCTTAATAATTTAAATTATTAGGAAATCAAAGAGTAGAAGGCTCTTCCTTAGGAAAAAGGCAGTGTAAGGACACAGAAGACTAAGCCCAAAGTCAGGAAGACGTTAACTGAAATCCTGTTTTGGTCGCTCATCAGTTGTGTCACTTAACAGCTACCAGCCTCAATTTCCTCATTTCTTTTTCTTTTAAAAAAATTGATTTGGATCCCTAGGACCAGATGAATTTACATGTGAATCCTACCAAACATTTAAAGAACAATTAACTCCAATACTATATAAACTATTTGAAAAAATAGGGAATGAAGGCCTCCTACCAAATTCCTTTTATGATACAAATGTGGGATTGATACCTAAACCAGGTAGGAGGAAAACAGAGAAAGAAAATTATAGACCAATCTCTCTATGAATATTGATGCAAAAATCTTAAATAAAATATTTGCAAAGAGATTATAGAAAATCATGACCAGGATAATACAAGACGACCAAGTAGGATTTATACCAGGAATGCAAGGCTGGTTCAATATTAGGAAAACTATTAGCATAATTTACTGTATCAATAACCAAATTAATAAAAACCATATGATTATTTCAATAGATGCAGAAAAAAACATTTGATAAAATCCAACACCCATTCCTAAAAAAACACTAGAGAATATAGGAATAAATGGACTTTTCCTTAAAACAGTCAATCTATTTAAAACCATCAGCAAGCTTCATATGTGATGGGGATTAACTGGAACCATTCCCAATCAGGGATAAAACAAGGTTGTCCACTATCATCCACTTACTATTCAATATTGTATTAGAAATGCTAGCTTTAGCAATAAAAGATGAAAAAGAGATTAAAGGAATTAGAGTAGGTAATGGAAAAAACCAAATTATCAATCTCTGCTGATGATATTATGGTATACTTAGAGAACCCTAGAGAATCAACTAAAAAACTATTAGGAATAATCCACAATTTAACAAAGTTGCGGATACAAAATAAATCCACATAAATCATCAACATTTTTTACAAATCACTAACAAAATCCAACAGCAAGAGATACAAAGAGAAATTCCATTTAAAATAAATGTCAATAGTATAAAATATTTGGGAATCTATCTGCCAAGAGAAAGTCAGAAACTATATGAGCAAAATTACAAAACACTTTCCACACAAATAAAGTCAGATCTAAGCAATGGGGAAAATATTAAGTGCTCTTGGATAGGTCTAGAGAATATAATAAACATGACAATACTCCCTATTTATTTAGTGATATATCAATCAGACTCCCAAGAAACTATTTTACTGATCTAGAAAAAAATAACAAAATTTATCTGGAAGAACAAAAAAAGTCAAGAATTTCAAAGGAATTAATGAAAAGAAAAGCAAACGAAGTTGGCCTAGCTGTACCAGATCTAAAACTATATTATAAAACAGCAGTCATCAAAACCATTTGGTACTAGCTAAGAAATAGAGAAGTTGATCAGTGGAACAGGTTAGGTTCACAGAACAAAATAGTCAATGACTTTAACAATCTAGTATTTGATAAACCTAAAGGCCCCAGCTTTGGGGGTGAGAATTCACTATCAGACAAAAACTTCTGGGAAAATTGGAAATTAGTATGGCAGAAACTAGGCATAGACCCACACCTAACACAGTATACCAAGATCAGGTCAAAATGGGTTCATGATCTAGACATAAAGAATGATATTATAAACAAATTAGAAGAGCATAGGATAGTTTACCTCTCAAATTTGTGGAGAAAGTAATTTGTGACCAAAGAAGAACGAGAGACCATTATTGATCACAAAATAGATAATTTTGATTATATTACATTAAATTAAAAAGTTTTTGTACAAACAAAACTAATGCAAACAAGATTAGAAGGGAAGCAATAAACTGGGGAAACACTTTTACATCTAAAGGATCTGATAAAGGCCTCATTTCTAAAATACATAGAGAGAATTGACTCAAATGTATAATAGTTCAAGCCATTCTTCAATTGATAAATGGTCATATGAATAGACAATTTTCAGATGAAGAAATTGAAACTATATGTAGTCACATGAAAAGGTGCTCCAAATCACTATTGATCAGCAAAATGCAAATTAAGACAACTCTGAGGTACCACTACACATCTCTCAGATTGACTAAGATGACGGGAAAAGTTAATGACAAATGTTGGAGGGGATGTGGAGAAACTAGGACACTGATACATGTTGGTGGAACTGAATGAATCCAACCATTCTGAAGAGCAGTTTGGAACTATGCTCAAAAATTTATCAAACTGCACATACCCTTTGATCCATCAGTGTTTCTACTGGGCCTATATCCCAAAGGGATCTTAAAGGAGAAGGGACCATATGTGCCAAAATGTTCGTGGCAGCCTTCTTTGTACTGTCAAGAAACTGGAAACTGAGTGGATACCCATCGATTGGAGAATGGCTGGATAACTTATGGCATATGAATATTATGGAATACTATTGTTCTGTAAGAAATGACGAGCAGGATGATTTCAGAGACACCTGGAGAGACTTATATGAATTGATGCTGAGTGAAATGAGCAGAACCAGGAGATCATTATATATGGCAACATAAAGATTATATGAGGACCAATTCTGATGGACATGGCTCTCTTCAATAATGAGATGAACCAAATCAGTTCCAATTGTTCAATAATGAAGAGAACCAGCTATACCCAGAGAAAGAACTGTGGGAAATGAGTATGGACCACAACATACATTCTCACTCTCTCTTTTTTCTTTCTCAGTTTTTCTTTTCCTTTCTTATCTGATTTTTCTTGTGCAGCAAGATAATTGTATAATTTATGTACACATACATTGATTTTAACATTTATTTCAACATATTCAACATGTATTGGACTACCTGCCAGCTAGGGGAGGAAGTGGGGGGGGGGAGAAATGGGGAAAATTTGGAACAAAAGAGGTTTTTTTTTACCTTTTTTGCAAGGGTCAATGTTGGAAAAATTACCCATGCATATGCTTTGTAAATAAATAAATGAAAACTTTGAAGCTTCTTATTTTCAAAACTTATGCATGGATAATTTTCAACATTCACTCTTGCAAAACCTTGTGTTCCAAATTTTTTTCTTTCCCTTCCCCCATCCCCTCTCCTAGATGACAAGTAATTCAATATATGTTAAAAATTTACAATATTTCTATACATATTTCCACAATTATCATGCTACACAAGAAAAATCAGATAAAAATGTAAAAAATGAGAAAGAAAACAAAATGCAAGCAAACAACAACAAAAAAGTAAAAATACTATATTGTGGTCCACACTCAGTTCCCACAGTATTCTCTCTGACTCTCTTCATCACAAGATCATTGGAACTAGCTTGAATCATCTTGTTGTTGAAAAGAGCCATGTCCCTGCATTTTTGTTTTTCTTCCCGGGTTATTTTTACCTTCTGAATCCAATTCTCCCTGTGCAACAAGAGAACTGTTCGGTTCTGCAAACATATATTGTATCTAGGATATATTGCAACATATCTAACATATATAAGACTGCTTGCCATCCAGGGGAGGGGGTGAAGGGAGGGAGGGGAAAAATCTGAACAGAAATGAGTGCAAGGGATAATGTTGTAAAAAAATTACCCTGGCATGGATTCTGTCAATATAAAGTAATTATTAAATAAAAATTTTAAAAAAAGAAAAAAAAAGAAAAGAAAAGAGCCATGTCCATCAGAACTGATCATTCTATAATCTTGATACCATCTATAATGATCTCCTGGTTCTGCTCATTTTACTCAGCATCAGTTCATGTGAGTGTCTCCAAATCTCTCTGAAATCATCCTGCTGATCGTTTCTTACAGAATAATAATATTCCATAACATTTATATACCATAACTTATTCAGTTCCATTTCTAAAATGTGGATAACAATAGCATATACCTCACAGAAGTTTTGTGAAGATCAAAGCAGTTTGCAAAAGCACAAGATAAATGGCCATTTGTTGAGTATGTTGTAAAGGGAATCTTTTTTAGATATAGTTGGATTAGATGGGTTTGAGTTCTAATACATGGTTGGTAGTAGTAAATTAATAGGACTGCTCTGAAAAACAATTTGGAATTATGCACATAGAGAACTTTTTTTTGACTCTGATTCGGCTGCCAGGAATATCCCTAAAGGATTTCACTGATAAAAAGAAAGCTTCTAAATACAACATATTTATAGTAGCACTTCTTATGTTAGGTTTTTATGGTGGGAAAGATCTGGAAACAAAGTTGATAGAGGTTTTAGATTTGAAGAGGAATCCTCTGGGTTTTGCCCCCCCCCTTCCCTTCTTTAGTTAACTTCCCACAAAAGAATGTAAGAATGTAAGCTTCTTGGAGACAGGGCCTACCTATGTAATGAGAGGTGGAGAATCACATTTTGTAACTTCTGTTAACATCCAATTAATAGGGAATTAGACTTGTGCTTGAGAATAAAAAAATAAAATATTGCTTTTGTGGTGTCAAAAAATATGTCTACTAACCTAGGCACCCATTCATACAAGAATGTAAAATAAAATCTTTCCTGCACTCATCAGTGAGTTTCTTGATAAGATTTTTTATTTCTTATACAAATAAGATATATTAGAAAGCACACTCCTCCCAATCTTTGTAGAAGTGAGGGGGGGAGAGGGGAGCAGGGATATAAGTTTGTAACAGCATATTATCAATTTTTTTCAATTTATTGATTAGTTTTGCTGATTTTCCTCCTCTTTTTCTTAAGAAAAAATTCTTTCTTGTAAGGGATGGCTTTCTGATAACCTTTCGGGGAAAGAGAAGAATATAGGGGAAATTTTAAATGACAGAAAGACAAATAATAATGAAAAATTATTTTTACAAAAACAAAGTGTATTCCATAAGAACCAATATAAACTACCTAGAATTATATCAGAAAAAGGCAAAGCTGGGGAAAGTAAAAGCAATTTCTGTATTCTGATAACATGAAAAAATTAAGCATCCAAATTTAATGATCTAGAAAAAATAACAACAAAATTCATATGGAACAATAAAAAGTCGAGAATCTCAAGGGAATTAATGAAAAAAAAATCAAATGAAGGTGGCCTAGCTGTATCTGATGTAAAATTATATTATAAAGCAGCAGTCACCAAAACCATTTGGTATTGGCTAAGAAATAGATTAGTGGATCAGTGGAAAAGGTTAGGTTCACAACAAGACAGAATAGTCAACTGTAGCAATCTAGTGTTTGACAAACCCAAAGCCCCTAACTTCTGGGAAAAGAATTCATCATTTGATAAAAACTGCTGGGATAATTGGAAATTAGTATGGCAGAAATTAGGCATGGACCCACACTTAACACCATATACCAAGATAAGATCAAAATGGGTCCATGACCTAGGCATAAAGAACGAGGTTATAAATAAATTAGAGGAACATAGAATAGTTTATCTCTCAGACTTGTGGAGGAGAAAGAAATTTGTGACCAAAGACGAACTAGAGACCATTACTGATCACAAAATAGAAAATTTTGATTACATCAAATTAAAAAGCCTTTGTACAAACAAAACTAATGCAAACAAGATTAGAAGGGAAGCAACAAACTGGGAAAACATCTTCACAGTTAAAGGTTCTGATAAAGGCCTCATTTCCAAAATATATAGAGAACTGACTCAAATTTATAAGAAATCAAGCCATTCTCCAATTGATAAATGGTCAAAGGATATGAACAGACAATTTTCAGAGGATGAAATTGAAACTATTTCCACTCATATGAAAGAGTGTTCCAAATCATTATTGATCAGAGAAATGCAAATTAAGACAACTCTGAGATACCACTACATACCTGTCAGATTGGCTAAGATGACAGGAAAAAATAATGATGAATGTTGGAGGGGATGCGGGAAAACTGGGACACTGATGCATTGTTGGTGGAGTTGTGAACGAATCCAACCATTCTGGAGAGCAATCTGGAATTATGCCCAAAAAGTTATCAAACTGTGCATATCCTTTGATCCAGCAGTGCTACTACTGGGCTTATACCCCAAAGAGATACTAAAGAAGGGAAAGGGACCTGTATGTGCCAAAATGTTTGTGGCAGTCCTGCGGCTAGAAACTGGAAATTGAATGGATGCCCATCAATTGGAGAATGGCTGGGTAAATTGTGGTATATGAATGTTATGGAATATTATTGTTCTGTAAGAAATGACCAGCAGGATGAATACAGAGAGGACTGGAGAGACTTACATGAACTGATGCTAAGTGAAATGAGCAGAACCAGGAGATCATTATACACTTCGACAACGATATTGTATGAGGACATATTTTGATGGAAGTGGATTTCTTTGACAAAGAGACCTAACTGAGTTTCAATTGATAAATGA